>NC_056732.1:569250077-569410077 GCF_019279795.1 Protopterus annectens
GTGGGACTTCATGGGTACAGAGTTTTTACCAAAGGGGGTGACAATACACTTTTTGGCATTGAACTTCAGGCCATGGCTTTGACACCAGGCATCTGTCTCAGAGGCCCTTTTGTAGTATGTCCACATCGTTAGGAGTTTCGATTATGGCTCCTAGTTTGCAGTCATCTGCAAACTTTGTTAGCCAAAGACCTTCTGTGTTAGCCTGTACTTCAGAGAAGTAGATACAAAACAGGAGAGTACCAAGGACTGAACCCTGTGGTACTCCGCTTGTCACTGGTCTGAAGTCGGATTTGGAGTCTGCTACTTTCACAGTGTGGGTTCTGTCCGTGAGCCAGTGTTATCGTTTCCTCTCTAATTCTTTATTCCTAATCCCTTGACTCATTTGCCAGCTTCCACCAGTAAAATTCCAGCCCCCTCTTGCCTATTTTGTACCCCTAATTGCAGTGGTTCATATCAGCAGAATTGCCTTTCTCCATCCTTGTGTTGGCTTAGTTCTTACAGCACGTTCTACTCCTTTTTGAATATAATATTCTGTATCCCTGTTTTTATTCTCATTAAGGATCTGTATCCATTATCCCACTCTCTCCTCATTTCTTATATTTCCCACCTGCTTCATCATCATCATCCCTTTCCACTTTGATCGCTTTCTTCTCATGTTATATATATATATATATATATATATATATATATATATATATATATATATATATATAAGCCTTAACTGTGTGTCTTGAAAATATAATTTCAAATCAGGTAAAACCACTTTGTTCTATTGGAAGGATCAAATATCCCACTTGACACTTGCCGTCTTCCCCTCCCAGATAAAAATCATTCAATTATTTTTTAATAACTGTCCACAGTTTCTCCTCTTGTTGATAAAAATGTCTGACCTGTATATAAAATTAATGGGACTAAAAATGTTTTCACTGCGTATATCATGCTATTCATATCTATAAACAAGAGCTTCCAGTTTTTCAGTTTTTGTATTATCATTTGTTTAGTCTCTTTTCACATATCCATAGCTACCATAACATAATCCTTTTTAACCCATACCCATAAATACTTCATTCTATCATGTCCCCATAAATACGGGTATTGCTAAACCAATTCATGTATGGGTATATAATTTACAGTTATAGCCTTTGTTTTGTCTTCTTTAATTTTATATACTGAAAAGACTTGAAACTGGTCCAGAATGTTCCACAACAGTAACATGTATTTTTCTGTTTTTATGAGATACAAAATAATGTCTACAAATAAAGCCAGCTTTTCTTGATCACTCTACCAATTTCCAATGGCTATAAATATGACACAAATAAAGGGGAAAGAGGACTGCCGTATCCCGTTCCTCTGTTCAGACACAACTTATCAGAGAGAAACGCTCCCACTTTAGTTTTTGCCTCCAATACCTCATATATCCTCTTAATTAACCTTATTATTGTATTAGGGAATGGAAATGTTCCATTGCCCTACTTCTAAAACCCCTGCTTACTCTGTCAAGTGCTTTCTCTACATCAAGACCCACCAACAACAGTTGTATTTTCTTACAGTCTGCTTCCATCTAGATCATTGTTCTATTAATGTTGTCAAATGTTTGCCTCCTCTCCACAAAACCACACTGATCCATATCTATCAATTTTGGCAACACTTTTGCCATTCTTTTAGCTGTTGCAGACATAGACACTTTAAAATCATGATTTAAAATTGAAATGGGCCTATATGAAGCTGGGTCTGATGAGTCTTTACCATCTTGAGATATTATAGTCACAGCAACTTTCTTCTAGGATATTGGTGCTTCCCCTTCTTTTAAAATACTTACACAAAATCTTCCAGATCTTTATTACTCTCTTCTCTCCCAGGTTCCAAATTTCCACCAGAATATCATCTATTCCTGGAGACTCTCCAGCAGATTTGGTTTTTAAAATCATTTCCTCCTGTCCTAATTGTTAACTGTTGAGCCTTATCTGTCTTCCATCTTGGCATATTTAAATCGTCCATAAATATTTCCATTTGTGCTTTTTCTTGATTTCCCCATTTCTCTGCTTTAAACAAATGTTCACAAAATTTCCAAACTAAAATACCTGTACAGGATCTCTGGTTATTTTTGGGTCTGTATTACATGATCAAAGCTTTAGGTAGTCGAACACCTAAAGCTCAATCACTAAATGTTGAAGTCCCAAAACCACTGATGGCATTTTCCACACAGGGAAACAATTTGTTTGGCTGTTATGCAGATTTTGCCCTTTCTCCAATGTGGAGCAACCTTGGAGTTGGTATATTTAGTTAGGGGGCTGTGTGGGGTGAAGCCCCCCCCCAACTTGATTTGTGCTTAATGTTTTTTTTTTTTTTTTTTTTTTAGTTGGGACAACAGCGTTGTTTCCCTGTGTGGAAACTGCCATTCACAGTTTTCAAACTTCGAAATTTAGTGATTGAGCTTTAGTTATTCAACTAACTAAAGCTTCGATCATATAATATAGACCCTTATTTTCTTGTTATAGGCTCCCTAAGTTTAGTAACAATACTTTCTCCTTTCTGTTGCTAAAGTCGTCGTGCTTTGTATTCTGGAGTTATCAAACCATTGCTTAACAGCAATCTTTCTAAACTCATGCATATTATCCAGGTATTTATTTTCCCTTTAGCACTCTGCATTTGCACCTCTTCTTCTTCTTTGAGATTTCCTGTATTCTGTAATACTTTAACCTTTGTCAGCCCTCTAAATAATTCTTCTTCTTAACCAGATCTATTTATTTCTAGCTTGTTTTTAAACTCTGTTTTCATTTTATTTCATTGACTGTCTATAGCTTCTGAAGTTCTTTCTGTCATCCATAATAACGCCCGGATAATTTCCACTACCCATTCCTTAAATTCCTCTCTTTTTAACAGGTAGGTGGGGAAGTGCCTAATGCATTTTTATCTTAGTAATTATTGGACTTTGATATGAAATAGTTAGGATGTGTGTCAAAGTTCTCAAATAAATGCAAATGCTCCTGTGGAAGATAATTTCTGTCTAGTGTAGCCCAGTTATTATACCTTTGGGAATATGTAAATTTTCTCAGAGTTCCTTTACTGAATTCACATCTTTCATACTAAATATTTTCATAAATTTCTTCAGAAATCTTTCTCTTTTCTTATATTTTCCCTTCAAGACCCCCAGATGCATTCTCATTGTTGCAAAGCAAATGAGACCCTACCTATAAATAATGTTCCTTCCTGAAAGCTGATTTGTCTCTCAAAAATGTTTATGCTCTATAATAGCAGTTTTAAGTGGATTATAACTATATGCCAGCATAATCCTAATACTTTACCAGTAGCCCCTTATTACCACAAATCTGCCATTATTATCTTTTTTCTCTTCTATCACTATTGGACCTCCTATAGCAATTAATGTTTTTGTTTGTCCCCGATAGTCTGCTGAATATCCTTCCTGAAATCCTTTATCAGATTCACATTGTCAGTTCTTTCCAAATGTGTATCCCATAGCATTGCTGTGTTCACTCTGCATTTCTTAATATAATTAAATTTCTTTCCTTTTTGTCTATACAAGTGAGACCATTCACATTGCAAGCTAATATGAATGTGTTGCCATTACAAGAAGTCATTATTCCCACTTGTTGTATATAGCAGCTTTTCTAAATGTGTATTTCCTGTGTATGTGATACATGCACCCACTAATGTTTGGCAGGTTAACCTTTTATACTTTGGTTCCAATGTTAATGATAAGGAAAAAAATGTCAGATTTTGGTTTACTATCATAATTTCGAACATGTTTGTTGTGAGTACTTACGTACTCGAAAAACACTGTCGAAACTTATGATAGCGACTGAGAAAAAGAATGAATAAAAAAAATGTCAAATTGCGACATTTTTCAAACATAACCACTACATCTGGTGTTGTACACCACACATTTTGCAGGGGGGGGAGCCCCCTTGCACCCCCACACCCCCTGCTACTTGTATATAGAAACTCCGAGATCGCACTACAGTGAGGGAAAGGGTACATTTCCCGATCCCCACTATAGTGCGATCTCCACTCAGTATGCCAAATTCATAACCGCGAATGCACAATACCATTCGCTGTTGTGCATTCCGCACGGTTTTTTTTTTTTTTTTTTTTCCACATACAAACCTGTGCAAACTTTTTCAGGTATCTGTTGTCGCACACTTCAGCCGCAACCTTTTGATGGTACACTTCAAATTTTACCAGACTTTTTTGTTTTAATAAAAATCCTCAAATCAAGAACCAAGCACAACCTCACATGCCTTCTGAAGTTGAGGTTATCCATGCTAGTACACATGCTATTTCCTGTGCTTATACTTGTACTAATTGATGGGGTGGCCACGGTGGTGCAGCGGTTAGCATTGTCGCCTCACAGCAAGAGGTTCCCTGTTTCGATCCTCTGCTGGGGTGCCTTCTGTGCGGAGTCTGCATGTCCTCCCTGTGGTTGCGTGGGTTTCCTCCGGGTGCTCCGGTTTCCTCCCACATCCCAAAGACATGCTGTAGGTGGATTGGACACTCTAAATTGGCCCTAGGTGTGAGTGTGTGTGTGCCTTCTGTGGAAGGGTGGGCGCCGGGCTGGCAACTCGACACTGTAAAACTCCACTGCCAATCATGAGCGGACATGTGATCCGCTGTGGCGACCCCTAACCGGGAAAAGCCGAAGAAGAAGAATACTTGTACTAATTGATGACTGTTCTTTTTTATCTTTATTCTACTCCCCGATGAGAAAATTATTTGCATGCTTTCAGAAAACATTAACTTTTACACTTGAAGAAACCAGTGTTCTTGCTTTTATTGCCCTGTTATCAGCTAGTCTCTATAGAAATGTAAGGCAAAAAAAAAAATTAAGTCCTCTGCTGCAGCCCAAAAGAGAAGCTGAAACATTGATTGCTAAAGGAAACTTTTCATTATATTCTGTGTTTATCGCATTTATTTATTTCCACTTAAAATTTATTATTAGGTTAAGCCAAGGAAGATGGCCATGGTGGTGCAGAGGTTAGCGCTGTCGCCTCACAACAAGAGGTTCTCTGGTTCGACTCTCTAGGATGCTGAAGTGATCTTAGCAAAGGATTTTTCATTAAAGGATTTTTTGAAAGGATGATGTGCTAGCATGTGGGCACTACCTACTGTAGATTAAAGGGCCTAAGCAGTGTCACTGAACTGTAACTTAGAAGCAACAAATGGATAGTAGTTAGAGAGGGTTGAAAGTGAGTGAGTTAAGGTGAAGTGCCAACTGATTTTAAGACAGTTGCTTCTGTAATGTATTGCAGTGAGCTCCCTAGAATTGGACAGTGATCAAGTGAGTATTTTAATCCTGGCAGTTTGCAATGCAGAAGTGCAATATAGGAGGGAACTGAAGGACGCTATGGGTTAGCAATACTCAAGTGCAGATAAGAGCATGCTATGTGTAACTTTTCTGGCAAGAAAGGTCAACAGCTGTACAAAGTTAGAGGCACATTTTAGTTAATGTTTTTTTCTACTATTAGACCAGTGTGAAAAACAAATAAGAGCTAATGTTCCAATGGTACAAGAAATCTTGGGGGTCTACAGTTTAAAGGGAAGGGGTAGGAGAAAGTTTTTTTTTTTTTTTTTTTTTTTTGAGATTTGAACAAGACTTTTGACTGTTGATAACTAGGCCATAGGCAATAAGCCATTTCCAGAGGGAGAGTTAAATTATTTTTTAGGTTGTACAACAGGGAACTGATGGAGGGGCAAGAGGAAAGGATAATCATATCAGCACATAGTGTGCAATTAATGGTGTTAATGTCCCATGGTAGATTATTAATATATATGGAGAACAGTAATGGGCTCAGAGTAAAACCTTGGTTGTTTCACTTGTAAGAATGCTATTACATGAATAATTGTCATGAAAGATTATGATGAAGGATCTGTGAAAAACATAAGAAGAGAGCCATTCTATTGTTGGTTCCTCAAATCCCCTATTAGATAAAGCATCAAATAGCTTGTTATAACTGACAGATCTAAAAGTTCTTTTAATGCAGCTATACTGAGCATCAGTTAAGTAGCCTTTTTCCACTGTATCATATATTAGGTTGGTAACTGGAATAATAGCGCTTATGGTATTAAAACCAAGTCAAAGACAATGTTGGCTGTTATAAAGAAAGCTATATTTCTAAAACATTCAAAACGGTGGTCATAAAGCAATTTTTCTTGTAATTTTACTAAGGGAGAAAGTACAGTCCTAAGATGGAAGTCTGAAAGGGCTCTAGAAAATGTGACTTTGATAAGTGCCATTATATAGGCATGTTTCCAGATTTGTGTTGAGATCACTGTTTTATAGTAGGTAACTTAAAAATGCAGATAAGTGGATTACATTTAGAGCAGCAAACTGCAGAATCTGGGAAAAATCTGTGGGGACCTGGGTTTTTGCTTATTACTATTAAAGGGATTTATTTTCACTTGTTTAGAGATGAATGCTTGAAAACAGAAAGCTGAAATGCTGCCAGGGATATAACCGCAAATGCTGGATATAAGCTAGGATGACAGATTTAAATTTTGGTGTGGAATCCTGCTTTAATGATCAGAGTGAATTGGAATTTATCTGTAAGTTGCAGGCTACAGGTATGATTGATTTCCATAATGCTCTAGTTTGCCCTAAATGGACTTCTTTTTACTTTTAATGTAATTGCCTTTAGTTGTATTTGTTATTAAATGGGTAGCATTTCAATTTATGGGAGATTCGCTTATTTTAGGGGGTTCCGCCTTCTATGTTTTCCATGCCTGAATCTTTCAAAACCCATTATCTTAATTATCTTTCAAAACCCATTATCTTAACTGTCAGATATTCTAAGTTAACTTTCTCTTTTATTTAGCTTCCCATACTTCAGGATACTATGCATAGTTAAAAGTAAAAAAAAAATGCAGTGTTTCTAATTGTTCCTTCAACTGTCACAACTGATCCTTAATAGTATTCTGTTTAAAGATGAAGTAAGTTTAAGTGCAATAAAATGTTCTCCATGTACATCCCATAAGAAAAACAATCAATAAAAATTGTCTCTCCATATTGTTTCTTGTTTTCTCTTAAATAGTCCCCAAACTGCTCATTATCAAGCTGATCAGTGTTAAAAATCTCTTATTCATAATTTGGGTTAAGAAGTACTGAACTTAAGAAACAACATTTTATCATTTCATATCCATAATATTGGGTTGAGAAGTATTGAAATAACATTTTATAGTTGTATTGAAATTATATGACAAACAATTTTATGGGTGATATATATATATATATATATATATATATATATATATATATATATATGACACACACACACACACACACACACACACACACACACACATGCACACACATCAAAAGAGGCCAAATATTTTTTTTCTGGATTATAAAACCGGTTTAAGAGAAACATGTAAGAATTCTTTCTTCAGAACTTTATCTTCTGAGAATCAACAAAAGGCCCTCTTAATAAAACTTGTATGGTAACAAACCATTTTTTCTCTCAGATTTAAAAAAGCTGGATCTTTGGATCTATCAAAAGAGGAAAGAGTGGCATTCTAAGTATTAGTGACCATTTTAATATGCATCGATGCAAAATCTATAAACCTTTAAAAACATCCCTTAGAAAGCAATATCTTATGAAAAGGTAAGTAAACAGATCTTATGTTTATATAGTAATATGTTTTAAAAGGAAACATAATGATCCAACCTAAAGTATCATTATGATTACTACAAACTGAGACAGAAAATGGACTTGTAATAACTCCTGCTGGTTTATCTCTACAATTTTTAAGATGAACTTCCCTAATCCATTACTTAACTAGGTTTATTGACTCACGCAAATCTCTTCAATTCTCTTTAAAATAAAAAACAAAAAAAATGTGTTTTTCTAAACATAGCATACATCTCACTGACATAGCTGATACAGATGCAGTGGCTACCAAGGTAAAAAATTAATGCCTGTTAAACATGTACATGCTCCGATTTTGTCCAGCAACAGGTTTTATAATTCAGTTGACACAAGATGATTTCAAACATTAATTTTGGATGAGCACATGCTATTCTTACTTGGTAATGAAGTATTTGAGCAATATATTCTAAAGCAGCATCAGAGGCTGAATAGGAGTTATACTCTGCTTTGATGCTGCAAGATTAGAAGATTGTGGGTTCTGTTCCAACACCCCATAATTGGATTGCTTTTCCAAAGCTGATACTGTGCAGCATGAGAGGGGTACTGCATTCCTAAATGTGCCATCCTTCAGATGAGGTGGTACACCAAGCTATCATCTGCCTGAGATTGTGGTAGCTGAGCTGGATGTAAAAGTCTCCAAAGTCCTTATTGACAAAAGTAGGGGGAATTTTCCTCAGTCCACCTAGTCAATGTAAATACCACCTCAAGTGGGATTAAGATGGGCAACAAAGCATAAATAAATACATAAAATATAAATTTGGCTCACCCATGAAAAAATATTCCATAAATAAGAAAGCAAGAAATGAAAGGAAACAGAAGTCTGTGTCAGGGAACTCTTAGGTGTTCTTTCCTATCCATTAGAACTCCCACTATGACCCAAGAAAGCCACAATGCCTATCTGCAGGAATTAGAGTCACCGAGTATTAAACCCAATACCATTTTCCTAGGTGATCTGAACTATTGAACTATAGAGTGGGAAACCCACATTACCAGTAGTGCACAAGCACAGAGATTCCCGGACTTTGTCAATATAAATGCCCTGGAACAATTAGTAAAAGTGCCTATGTGGGGAAATAACATCTTGGATCTTGACCTTATTGACATGAGAGCATTTTGCACCAACCCTTGTGTGTCTTCACTACTTTTTAGGTATGACCATAAAGCAGTCTCCTTCAAAATAAAGTTTAATCCAGAGATCACTTCCATCCATGGTACCTTTAGAAATTTATTTTAGACAAATCCCCACCAAACCCAGTTAACTCCACTGAATATACAGAAAAGTACAAGACCACACAATACCAGCATGTAAACAGCTGCATAGATGCAGGGCAAACCCCAGAAACAAACCCATATGGTAGAACCATAATGTCAACAAGTTGTATGATAAAAGGAAAAGAATTTTGACTAAAAGAAAGAAGTGTAATTCCCAGAATTTTAGTGCCCTTGTCAATGAAATAAACAAACAACTTGGGAGCTTAATAAAGTCCACCAACGCCATGTTTGAGGTTAAAGTAGCTACCCAAGCTAAAGACAGCCACAAGGCACTTTAGTTCTGTTCGTAATCTCAGAAGCACAATGCACTGAGCTGGTTGTGAGCAATGTTACCTACACTGTGGGTGAAGACATAGCAAACCTACTAGCTGATAAATTTAGGTATAACTATTCCCCCCCTCCATCTGTCCCTCAAGATATACCTGAAACTCGATCACCTCCAGCTGTCACACAAGACCAAGTCCTAAAAGTGTTACTAAAAGCTAAAAACACTGCATTGATGGGTCCTGACAATACCCCTGGATGCATCTTAAACAGCATGAGCTGGAATGAAGCACAGTTTATTCACACCCCTAACAACACTGTTCAGTCTTAGCCACCACACAGGTTTTGTATCAAGTGAATGGAGAACCGCTACAGTCATTCCCCTGCATAAGGGAGGATCTTCCACCAGACACAGGCAATTACAGACACAAAATTCTGACCATCCTCATATGCAAAGTGTTGGAATTACTTATCATGGAAGTAATCAGTCAGTACAAAGGGAACCTGCAAACACTGGACCCATCTCGGGTTAGATTTGTCAAGTGTAGGCCGTACTTACTCAGTCTGGGGGATTTTTTTGAAACTGTAAACAAAGCTATGGATGATGGCAAAATAGATTACAAAATTAAAGCCAGCAACATTGGTGAACTGTGCCATATAAAGTAGTTTATTAAAAAACTACTAAGACCTCATATTATATAGAGAATAAACAGACCAGTTTCGGCCAACAGAGATCTGGCCTTCTTCAGTGAAATACAAAACTCATGTAAAGAATGATATGGTCTTATACAGAGAGTAAAGACATTTCATTGGATGACATTTACATATAGATTAGTGAACTCATTAATATTAAATACAAAAAATCTGATAACATAACATATTGAGTTCACTCAAAAGCATTCATTAAGTCCTGGATTAAACAATGCCCCAAGTTTAGTTATCCATTTTTTCTCCCGAGCATCAAGTTTCTTATGCCAACCAGTTTTATGGCTACGATCCCCAATAAGTTTATCTATAATAATAAAATGAAATTTTGCTGTTACATGTGTAAGTGTGTGTTTGTATAAAGCATTGGTTGTCTTTTTGCATTTAATATCACTAAGGTGTTCAGACATCCGTAGCCTGAATGGTCTGGAAGTCTGACCTATATAAAATGCATGACAACTACAACAAGCCATATAAATTGCCCAATCTGTATTACAATTGGCAAAAAAACGGATATCAAAAACAATACTGCTGTTGCTACTAGTGAATTCCTTGGACTTCAAAATGTGTTTACAATTGACACAATGTCCACAGGGAAAACATCCAATCAATCTGTCACCCAAAATAGTAGTTTGATATAATGTAGGTAATATAGACTCAGAATGATGTTTGTAATGGTTAAAATATCCCGCTAGGTTTTTTCCTTTACGGTAAGAAAAAGAACAGGTGTTGGGAATTAGTGATTGGATCCTGCTGTCAGCTTTTAATATATTCCAATTATCTTTTACAATATTAACAAATCTATTGGTATTCCTGCCAAACGTAGTAGTAAACCGAAGTATATTAGATGGTGGAGACTTTCGTTTATACATTAATAGGTTTTCCCTATTCAAACCACAAGCATGATTATGAGCCATAGTAACATATCCTGAGCTGTAACCTCTCTTCATAAATCTGTTATGTAAATCCTGAGCATGATGTTTAAAACTAACATCATCAGAACAATTACGTCTTATTCTAAGAAATTGTGATTTTGGAATGTTTCTGGCTATATGTTTTGGATGAAAGCTGGAGGCATGGAGTAAAGAGTTATATTCAGGGAATTTTCTGAATACTTCAGTTTCAAGACTGTCATCCTCTTTCTTAGTAACCAGAACATCCAAAAAAGTAATGGATTTCCTGTCATAAGTGATGGTAAACTGAATTCCCCATTTGTTATAATTTAAATACTCCATGAATTCATGCAGATAACCAATATCTGATTTCCATACCATCCAGCAATCATCCAAATATCTCCGCCAGATATCAATATCCGGCAGAAACAGATTATGCATATCATCATAAATCATGATTTCCTCGATATAAGCCATGAACAGATCAGCATATATGGGGGCAAAAGAAGCCCCCATTGCTGTACCCTTGATCTGTAAATAACATTCCTGATCATAGAAGAAGACGTTTTTAGTTAGTACATGCTCAGTCAAATTTATGAGAAAGGTATTGAAACCAGGTTTATACAAATTGGATTTATAAAGCCAGTATTCAATGGCATCCAGGCCAGCCCAATGAGGAATGTTGGTATATAATGAGCTTACATCCAATGTGCATAGCCACCAATGCTGTTCTAATTGCATATCATTAGCTATGCTCAAAAATTGTGTTGTATCTTGTATCCTAGATCTTACCCAAGGTAGAAGTGGTTTCAAATACCTGGTCAAAAACTGTGAGAGTGGCTCAGTAAGTGATCCTATACCAGAAACTATTGGCCTGCCTGGTGGATGTAAAGGATCTTTGTGTATCTTCGGCAGGAAATAAATAGATTGTCTGGTGGGGTCAGTGATGGTTAGGTGTTTCAATGTTTGAGAAGTGATGATCCCATTGTCAACAGCAGATTCTAAAAAGTCATGGATTTGTTCACTGAAGACTGGTGTGGGATCCAGAGGCATTTTGTTATAATATCGGGCATCGCCCAATTGTCGATGAGCCTCATTATCATAATATTTCCAATCCATAACCACCACTGCCCCACCTTTGTCAGCATGAAGAATTACCAATTCCTTATTACTAACCAATTCATCTAAACTAGATATATCACTTTCAGTCATATTATTAGGCATTGGTTGTGAAAAATTATGCTGAAAATGTAAATCCCTGAGTATATTACGCATAAAGAGGCCAACAGAAGGGTGCATGGGTGGTGAAAATGTTGAAGCATGGTATTTAAACTCATCCAAGTGTGGTTGTTCTTCATCCCCTTTGTCCTGAAAAAATAATTTGAGATTAATAAGCCTACAAAAGGAAAATAAATCTTGTACAAAATTATCCTCAGGAACAAAGAAACCGGGGATAAAAGATAATCCTTTATTCAATAAAGATATTTGTTCAGATGTTAATACAATACTAGAGATGTTGCAAACATTATTCACTTGTTGGTCAATACTTCCATCAAATTTTGAAGACTTGTAACCCTTTTTGTGTTTCCTACCACCCCTCCTCCCCCCCCTGTTTGGTCTAAAGGGAATTTTTGATTACTACGTTTGGGAGTAGGGGACCCCATGGTATGCTGTGTGTCCGTATCAGTCCCTGATGAGGTGTCATAGTCAGTAGAATCCACTATATTGTCACGTCCCTTCAAAATAGAACGTGGACGTTTCCTTTTGGAACTGTTGCTATTAGTGTTTGGTACAGTTTGAAATCTGACATGTCTAGTATTTTTGAAAGGTTGTCCCTTCTGATAGTCAGACAAATCATGTGCAAATTTTTTGAGTTTCCTGTCCTTAAGGCTACTGTCAAAGTTTAATGTATCAGAACTAAACCTGGATAATAACGGGGGAAAAAAACCTATCCTGCTGATACTGGTTACACTCCTGAATCAATTGTGATACCTTGGAATTTTGTTTATCAACTATCCTAGCATAATACTTGGATAAAGAAAGAACAAACTTCATGGAACATTCTTGTTGAATGGATAACCATTCTGTAGTAAGAGTGTCATCCGGATCGGCCACCAATGGCTGGATCCTGACCCTGAGACCCCTAGGACAAATCTCTTTAGCCAAATAGGCTTTTAGTAATTTTAGGTGCCAAACACTAGATCTTAATGATCTCATATTCTTATTAAGATCATCAAATAATCCCTGACATGACTGTTCTGGCGACAAAGGATTAGAGTTCAAGGAACCTTCAGAGTTCGAACCAATGCCAAACGGTGCCAGATCATCTTTATCAGAAGACAGATCCAAAAATATTTTGTTTAAATCCATCATAAAGATGATATAATGTTATATTATAAACCACGCCCTGTGTCCAAATTAAAACAATAATGGCCTGAATATGAATTATGCAAAAGCATACATTTTTCAGCCACGTTACACACAGGACTATAATGGCATAACACTGGTATAATCAAACATAAGATGAAAAATCCAATATAATATATATATAGTGTTATTAATGTGTCAAAGATTGTACCGTAGGTGAGGCACCCAAAAATTACTTAAACTTTAATATGGAATACTCAAAGGCCAAAATCATAGACAATGGTGGCAAGAAAACAGATGATATCCAACATCAGATGTTAATTAAAAAGTATGTACCAAGAATATAAAAGATCATGTATATAAATCAAATTTCAAATGATAATAAGGATTCTGCAACCAGCATCAAACAGGACAATACCCCACTTGCATAGTGTATAAGCATAAGAACTTATTGATGTAAACTAAATATATTTAATATACTAAGATTCAATGTAAATTAGAATGAAACACCACAAGGTAACTCCTAAGGCTAGATTATTAGTAATGTCCAAAATGTAGTTATACACTGTTCAGTCTTAGCCACCACACAGGTTTTGTATCAAGTGAATGGAGAACCACTACAGTCATTCCCCTGCATAAGGGAGGATCTTCCACCAGACACAGGCAATTACAGACACAAAATTCTGACCATCCTCATATGCAGAGTGTTGGAATTACTTATCATGAAAGTAATCAGTCAGTACAAAGGGAACCTGCAAACACTGGACCCATCTCGGGTTAGATTTGTCAAGTGTAGGCCGTACTTACTCAGTCTGGGGGATTTTTTTGAAACGGTAAACAAAGCTATGGATGATGGCAAAATAGAACACACTGCATACCTCGATCTGGTCAAAGCTTTTGACACAATTCTCCACTCACTTTGGTATCTACTTTTATGAAGTAAAAGACAATACCAAAGGGCTCTGGCTGGCTAAGTTTGCAGGCTAAGTTTGCAGATGACTGCAAGCTAGGAGCAGGAGCAGTCATTGAATCGCCATATGACTTGGCCATCCTGTAGGAAGGTTTGCCCCAAATAAATAACTGGAGCCAAAATCATGGACTGAAAGTAAATGCCAAAAATGCATTATTATATCCTTTGGGAAGTCATGTACCCCAAAGAATTACCACATTGACAATACTCCCCTAAGAGTTGACCCAGTAATTTGGTATTTGGGAACTTGTGTGGACAGTGACCTAACTTTTGACCAACATCTGTCCATTGTTGTAAGAAAGTCCTCTACTACTGCACATCTTATAAACAAAGGGACTGTGTCTAGACCTAGGGATGTCATTGTCCCCCTTTACTCTGCCCTCATTAGGCCAGTTATTGACTATAATATACCCTTTGCCATGTATCTGACCAGACATATGCAACAACTGGACCACCTGCAGAGGTACCTTACTAAAAGGATACAAGGCCTAAACAACATGTCCTACATGGACTGACTGAAAGCCCTGTCACTATACTCTGTATTCTACAGACTGAGATGTTACCTTTTCCTGGCATACAAGACATTCTCCCATCTAGTGCTTATGGATTTACTGCACATCAGCAAATCAAATGGCATCAGAAATACTCAACCCAGGGAACTAAATCTCTTCTGCAACATGAATAGAATGGTTTGGAGGGACACGTACATAGCTGCTCTGGAACAGACTCCCGACTCCCATCCACATAAAACAAAGTTCATTCCTGTCCATATTCCAGTGCAACTTGGATCTATCGATGTGAAACTAAGTTTTACCCAGGACTGCCCCTTGTATTACTAATGGTCAGAGGCAGCTCCTAAATGCTTTATCCCATGCATGGGTCCCCACAAGTTATCTGTTGTATGATCCCAGTTATTCTCATTAAGGGTAATATATAATTATCGACCATGGGATGGGTAAGGCTGATCTATAACCAAATGGTATAGGTTAATTCAAGCACAAATAGGGAAATTGGCTAGGTTTAAAATGGCCTGCAAGAGCAGCTAGCCTAGTAGCAGGTCAGGCAAAACAGTTCTTCATAGCCATCTTTGAGAGGCTCAAACAGCAAGGATACAATGTCCTTCATGGATGCATCTGCAGTCATAACAAGTGGGTTGTCCTGTCGTCAGGCAGCCCTTCAGTCGGCCGGATTCCAAAGTCCGGGTCCGGCTTCGGCTGATGTCGCACTCCACCCGACGTCATCTCTGTTGGTCTTCGGGTATAAAGGCATCAGCCGACGCCATTTTCCTCAGTCTTTCTTGCCGCGTGGCGCCCAAAGCAGAAGCTGTTTGCAAGTGCCGGTCGGTCGGATCCAGAGATTACTTCTACCGAATACTACTTCGAAGACTTCTAAAGCTAAGTACCCGTTGGGGACTCTTTCTTGCCTCAGCCGATGTCAGAAAAAGTTAACAATTGTTTAAACTGTGGGAAACAAATACCTCATAAAGATTTCCACTCTTACTGTCTGCCTTGTTTAGGCCCAGCCCACGACGTAGCAGCCTGTTCGGCCTGTACTTCTTTCAACCGACGAACGCTTAGGCGTCGGTCGGAGTTTGCAGAACAGTTTTTCGGTTCTGATTTTGCGTACATTATGCCGTCGGATCCTCCGACTACCCAATCTACCAAAAAACGCAAAGATAAAGACCGACACTCGCGGTCCGCGGTTTCGGCCGAAACCATGGTCAAGCAAACCGCGAGTGTCTCTGTTTCGGCCGAAACCGAGAAAACTGAACAAAGTACAGCTGAACCTATTCCTACAACCGAGGCCCCTGCTACAACTCTTGAATCGACCTCAGAAAATTTACCAACTACGGTGGTTGACTTATCAGACACCATCCCCTTGGATGTCTCTACCCCAGCACGTGGTGCTGCTAGGCCTCCAGCAGCCATGTCCATTAAGGCCTTCGCCAGGGCTAAAGCAGCCAAGACTACTAAAACAGTGCCTGTTAAACCCCCCACATCCAGGCCCTCTTCTAGTTCTCAAATGCTTACTTTGGCAGAAGATTTAATTTCTTTAATTAGAGGATCTCAATCTCACCCAGACAGGGCCTCTCAGCCCCCAGAGAAGAGACCTAGGGCAGAGCCCCCCGAGCCAGTGTCCTCTGATGATTCTGCTGATGAATCAGACATAACTGACCAGCCAGAGGCTCCCTTCTCCAATTTTGAAGATTCTGATGCTGAAGAATCCATTCCAGCAGCTTCCCCACCAGAAGAATTCTCCTTTGGGGAAACCTTGCATGCCATGCGAGAACAGTTCCAATGGCAGCAACAGGATTTTTCAGACTCCAGAAAAAGACTTAGGACTTTCCTGCACCTCCCACAGCACAGGCCCTTAGCTATACCTCCTGTTCTCTCTGTGGTGGATGATGCTTTCAATGATGTTTGCTCCGCTCCAGATTCTTTACCCCCAGCCCCTGCCAAACCAGACAGATTTTACAGGGTGCCAGATACTCATCACCACCTTTACAAGGCTCCACTTGCAGACCCAGAAACTATATCCCAGGGTCCCAAGGCAGTAGCCGCGACCATAACTAAAAACCCTATTCCTTCTGAAAGGGAAGCAAGGTCATTAGACAGATGGGGTAAAAAGGTTTACACTTCAGCTACTCTCTCAGCTAGAGCTTTAAATTGTCAGTTTCACATGATACAATACCAAGAGTTTATGCTTGATCAGTTAACTAAAAAACTAACCACTGATGAATCTCTTGATAAGAAATATGTATTAGAGATGGTAAATAACATACAACAGGTTAGCAACCATTCCTTAAAATGTGGCTATGATGCACTGGAGGCTTCATTTAGATCAGCCATGACAGGCACAGTGATAAGAAGGCATGCATGGCTAAAGGAACAAGCTTTACGGATCATGTTAAAGCTAAGTTGCTAGATGCTCCTATGGACAAGACAAGTTTGTTTGGTACACCTGCCCAGCAGGTTATGAAGAAAATGGAAGAAAAGGCAAAATCTGTTCAAACTGTTAAAGATTTCTTGCAGGTTCAACCCCAAGGTTTAGCAGGAACTGGCCTGCCAAAATTGGTCCTTTCCTGACTCCACAAAATTTCAAAGGGGCAGGAATAGGCGTTCCAGAGGCAGAAACCAATCCAGAGGAGGTGCCTACAGAGGAAGACAGTGGCAAGGTAACAACAGAGGCACAGACACAGCCACTGCCACTACATCAACACAACCACAGTGACTTAACCTAAATCCGC
Source organism: Protopterus annectens (assembly GCF_019279795.1). Lineage (NCBI taxonomy): Eukaryota > Metazoa > Chordata > Ceratodontiformes > Protopteridae > Protopterus > Protopterus annectens. The sequence continues at coordinate 569,267,457 of NC_056732.1, forward strand.
CTACCAGGGAACAAATAGCAGCTCCTCTAGGCGGAAAGTTAACCTTATTTTCAAAGAACTGGCACTACATAACAAAGGACAAGTGGATTTTACAAACCATAGATCAAGGTTAACGGTTTCACTTCCACACTTTACCAGTCAAAAGAGGAATGCCAAATCTACCTCCAAATCAAAAAACAGAGGCTCTACGCCAGATAATGGAGTTAGCAAACATGAGAGCTGTGGAAAGTGTGCCAACAGCAGAACAAGGAAAGGGCTTCTACTCCAGACTATTCCTAGTTCCAACTAAGGAAAGATGTTGGAGACCAATTCTCGACCTGTCCACCTTAAATACATACATCATTGTCCCAAAATTCAAAATGCTGACCCTACAGCAACTTCTTCCCATGCTGGGCAAGGAGTCTTGGCTGGTAACTCAAGATCTCAAGGAGGCATACCTGCACGTCCCCATTCGACCAATCTGCAGAAGATACCTCAGATTTCTTGCAGGATCAGAGCACTATCAATTCTCAGCATTGCCTTTTGGCTTATCTACTGCCCAGAGTATTCACAAAATGCCTGGCATCAGTAATCGCCCATTGCAGACTTCAGGGAATTCAAATTTACCCATACCTGGACGACTGCCTGCTACAAGGGACAACAAAAGCAAGCTGACAACAGATTTACAAAGGGTCATTTACTTGCTACAAGCACTGGGATACACAGTCAATTTACAAAAGTCAAGGCTGATACCATCCCAAACAAGGACTTTCTTGGTGGAATTGGACACAGTAAAACAAATGGCATTCCTGACTACAGAAAAACAAAAGAACTTCCTCTTTACTTCTTGGCACTAACAAAACTGAACAAGTTAACAGCAAGAAAAGTACTGCAGGCCTTGGGCTTCATGGCATCATGCATAATCTTGGTTCCATTTGCCAGACTACATATGAGAAAACTACAGTGGTACCTAAAGAATTTATGGTCCCAACACAGACACAGTCTAGAAACAGAAATCCCACTAATTCCATGCTTAAAACAGGAGTTCCTATGGTGGGCTCAGGCATGCCAGTCAAACCCAGGCCTACCCTTTCGCAGATGTCAAGCAAGCCAGACCATCACAACAGACGCTTCAGACCTAGGATGGGGGGCCCACATGCTGGACAAATGCGTGCAAGGATTGTGGACACAGGATCAACTTCAACTGCACATCAACCTAAAAGAAATGCTGGCAGTAAAACTGTCAATCCAAAAGTTCAAACCATTCCTCAAAGAGGGCCAGTTGATGATAAGGACAGACAACACCACAGTCATGTGGTACATCAACAAACAGGGAGGCACTCATTCATACCCCCTATGCAGAATGACCTTGGAGCTGTGGACCCTGGCACTCAGCTACAACATCCAGTTACAGGCAATATTTGTACCAGGGAAAGACAACATCCTAGCAGACATATTAAGCAGAACCACTTCGGATGCCCACGAATGGAAGCTTCACCCGGACATCTTCGAGACCATCTCAAAGAAATGGGGAATGCCACAGATAGACCTATTCGCATCACCTCTCAATCACCAGCTCAAAAAATTCTGCACAAGGACATTCCACCCATTAGCATGGAAAGTGGATTCGCTCTCCTTCAACTGGAAAGGCCTAACAGCATATGCATTCCCGCCTCTTCCTTTGATACACAAGGTACTACTGAAAATCAAGGAAGAACGTCCAAGGATAATCCTGATAGCTCCAAACTGGCCAAGACAACACTGGTACCCACTACTGAGGAGCATGTCTCGAACAATATGTGGACAATTCCCCTGATGCCTTTGATGTTAACGCAGAACAACTACAGCATCATACATCCAAACCTAAAAACCTTGCAACTGACTGCATGGAACATCACATAACAGCAGCTATTCCAGAACTTTCCCAAAGAGTTAAAGACATTATTCTTGAAGCACGCAGACCTTCAACAAGAAGGAACTATGCTGGAAAATGGAAAAGGTTTGTCATCTGGAGTACGGAAAGAGGAAAAGATGTGTCAAACATAGATATGCCTAACATTTTGGAGTATCTGGCCGAACTTCTTCATTCAGGCCTATCCTACTCCTCCATCAAGATACATGCATCAGCTATTTCAGCAGAATACAGCTTTGATACACCTGTTTTTTCGCACCCTTTGCTCAGGCAGTTCCTCAGAGGAATCAAGAATGTAAAACCTCCAAGGAAACCACCATTACCAGCTTGGGATTTAAACTTTGTGCTAGAAAAGTTGACACTATCACCCTTTGAACCAGCAGCAACAGCAGACCTACAACACCTGTCATGGAAAACTGCTTTCCTACTGGCAATTACTTCAGCAAGGAGGGTTTCAGAACTACAGGCCTTAATGGCAGTGCAACCCTTCCTAATCTTCCACCAAGATAGAGTGTCCATGAGGACTAATCCTACATTTATGCCCAAGGTGGTATCCAGAGTGTCTTTAAACCAGGCAATCCACCTACCTACCTTCTTTCCCAACCCCAAAACAGAGGGAAAGAATACTGCATACCTTGGATGTACATAGACAGCTACGCTACTACTTGGACAGAACAAAAATAGCAGAAAGACTGACCAACTTTTGTAGCCTATGCAACAGGAAGGGAAGGAAAAGCTATTTCCAAACAGACAATCTCCAAATGGATAGGAAATTGCATACGATTCTGTTACTCCTTCCATGGAAAACCAATTCCACAGAACATAAGACCTCATTCTACAAGGGCAACAGCCACTACCACAGCCTTCTTACGAGGAGTGGCAACCAAAGACATTATTGAGGCGGCTACTTGGACCTCCGTGCATACATTTGCCAAGCATTATAATTTGCCTCTATATTCCAGATCCCGAGCAGGGTTTGCCACTGCTGTACTGCAAGGGATCCTCAACACACCATAATCTACTTTTATCCTCCTCCCTAGTTGGCTATGGTATTCTACCCACTTGTTATGACTGCAGATGCATCCATGAAGGACATAGTACAGTTTTGTACCTACCATAAATGTAGATGTCGAACTGGATAGCATCTGCAGTCAGGATTACCCTCCCTCCTTCCCTCTGTGGTACTCCTAGGGTGTTTACCCTTCTAATAGCTAGCTGTTGGGGGGGAGTCTTTTATGGTGTATTTGTTTGTGTATATGTACATACATGCTTATTGTTGTGTTCACCTCTATCTATTTGGAAACATTGGCATCTATCCAAATTTTAGCCTGCAAGAGGGCTACTGGCATCTGGGGCAAGAAACACTGAGGAAAATGGCGTCGGCTGATGCCTTTATACCCGAAGACCAACAGAGATGACGTCGGGTGGAGTGCGACATCAGCCGAAGCCGGACCCGGACTTTGGAATCCGGCCGACTGAAGGGCTGCCTGACGACAGGACAACCCACTTGTTATGACTGCAGATGCTATCCAGTTCGGACATCTACATTTATGGTAGGTACAAAACTGTACTTTTTCCATGCAACCTTCAGTTTAGCTGGAAATGCAAAACTTTATATTTTTCTTCTAGAATTACTTCCTTAATGTTGTCAATGCTCTTCTTTTTCATAAAACTTTCACAGGCAACTCTGCCAAAACAGGTAATGGAGCTCCTTCTAAAGAAAGTCTTTTCTTATAAATTGCTGCTGATAAAATATATTCCTTGTTCATAGATGTGAAAAGGCAGGCAACAATATGCCCGGACTTCTGGTTATTAGAGTTGAGATGATATATATAATGAAAACGATCAACAAATGTTGTTTTGCTTCATTAACTGGCATGTTCATTATTAATGGCTAACACGTTGTGCACAGCTGTGTCGGAACCATAACTATTGCCCCATGCTTTGGGTATACCAATAAACTTGAAAACTTTCAGTGGCAATTGCATTTACACATCCAGAATCTTGTACTGCAATACTTCTGTTTCTTAATATTTTTGTCTAGATCATTCGTCTGAGCTGTCTGAAAATCAGTTATGGCTAGTTTTCCTTTCATTTCTGAGAGTCTGTTTTACCTTGGTGTCAGTTAGCTGCTAAATGTTTCCAGCCATGTGTAGTACTGTCTACACAAACACTTCTCATTTATCAGGAAGCTAATGAATCTTATGACTTAATTTTTGAAATAACAGGTTGTCAGTCACAGACAAATGATACACTGTGGCATTATCTATCACTACACAGTCCTGATTATACTGACAAACAAGTTCAGTTGGAGTTGCAGAGTAAGGAAAGGAGCAGGAAACAGTGACAGTTCTGATGCAGTCACTGCTGTGGAGTGATGGGCCAATGAGTTCCCATAAGAGGTGCAACAGATGACACAGGATGCAGCTGAAGAGAATAAGTTACAAGAAGGCAGTCTGGAACTTTTGGTAGAATGCCTGCAGGAAACAGACAGCAAAGAATGTGCCAGATGTTTAGAAGAATATGAGCTAAGGGAAGAGTTGCTTGATTTAATAGAGATGGATAAACATATTAAGTTCGATGAAAGAAATAGATTATAGAAAGTAAATAAGACTGAAATGTTAGAAGTCTGATAAAACAGATGAACAGTAATAAAGATTATTAACAGAAATTCAAGTTGTGTAACAGAATTAAATAGGATATATTACTGTGCAGTTAAATTAATAACAGATAGATTCTTGCCACAAAAATACAGAGGAATAAGGGAAAGGAGGAGGAGAAATCAAATGCCCTCATGGGAACACTGAATGGTGAAAACTATAAAGCAATTATGACAAGAAAAGATCAACAAAACTACATAGAAAGATAGACGTGATAAAAGCAATGTGCTGTATTGAAACAGACTAGGATCTGGTGTACACTATTGCAAATAATAAACTAAAGGTATCCTTACAGGTAGAAAAACTTAGAAGATACACAGATAAACATAAAGGAAAGGTACAAAATAAGCACTTCATTGATGACCCAAAAAACAGTTTTATAGAGAATTGGGAAACAAAGCAAATGGAATAGAAACATCACCAAAAAAAGAGGAAATAGGCACATTTTGGAGAAATATTTATGAAGACCCTGTGGAACAAAACAATGATGCTGAGTGAATAAAAGAAGTAAAAGAAGGAGTGAAAATTTCAACTGTATGGGCTATGAAATGGGATAAAGTGATGGCCAGAGAAATTGAAGCAAAATTAAGAAAAACTCCTAACTGGAAAACCTCAGGCCCAGAGCCAGTACTTAATTTCTGGCTAAAAGAATTAACATCCTTAAATGAAGATTTAGCCTTGATTAGGAACTACTTATATGCACATTCAGAGGAGACACCAACCTGGTTAATAACAGGAAAAATATACTCCTCCGTAAGAGTGAACTTGTAAGTCATCCTAAAAAACTATAGCCCAATAACTAGCCTTCTGACAATATACAAACTATTACTGGAAATGATGCCAACAGAGTTTATATTCATTTAGAGGAAAACTCAATCATTGCAATAGAACAAAAGGGTAACTAAAGAAAGTCATATGGAACAAAGGATCATTTGTTGCTAAATAAAGTCATAATGGAGAATTGTAAAAAAGGGGAGGAATCTAAATATGGCATGGATAGATTACAAAAAAACATTTGATAGTATCCCACATTCATGGATAAAGGAGGGCGTACAAATGTATAAGATACACCCACATTCCATTCCATTACAATGACCATGAAAGAGTAGCAAACTACTTTGCAGTTAAGCCATGCCAAAGGGCAAATTTATTATCCCAGGGATAAAAATTCTAAGGGAGATATTCCAGGGTGATTCTTTGTCAGCAATGTTGTTTTAGCTTGACCTTAACCCATTAAGCTGTTTAATTTGCAAATTAGGTCTTGGTTATAATATGGCCCCCAAAAAACAAACTTGCATCAAGATTTCTCATCTACTTTTTGTAGAGAACATAAAATGATGTAGTTCATCAGACAAGCAGTTAAAATGTTCTGATAATATAAGAATGACATTTGGTCTTGATGTTGTTGTCTTTCGGCTTTTCCCGGTTAGGGGTCGCCACAGCGGAACTCCAGTCCGCTAATGATTGGCAGTAGATTTTGATGAATGCCGAGGTGCCAGCTCGACATTCAACCTTTGAAGGCATGCTCATTTATGCATGTCTTTCGGACGCCCAACCAACCGCGGGGAGGATATGCAGACTCCACACAGAAGGCACTCCCCGCACTCCAGTCGAGAATCGAATGGGAGAACCTCTTGCTGTGAGGCAACAATGCTACCGCTGTACCACCGCGGAATGATGACATTTGTTCTTGATAAATGTGTGAAAGAAAAAAGCAGGAAAGTTGCAATATCAGGAAAATATCAATGTAGGACAGGAACATGATATAAAGGATCTTGAACAGGAAGGAGTGTATAAATATTTGGGAATAGATGAGGGATTGGCAATAAAACATGAACAAATGCAAACAAAACTTAGGAATACTTCAGAAGACTAAAAAAGTAATATCGAAAACATCCCTGACATCTAGGAATAAAGTCCAAGCTATAAGCTGATTTGCTCTCCCTGTTTTAACTTACAGTTCTGGTGTGATTGACTGCCCTGAAAAGGAATTGGATCACTTGTCCACAAAAACAAAAAAAATACTTCATGCTTGTCAAATGATATATAAAAAAATCAGTGTATACAAAAAATATATATCCTTCGCTCGGAAGGAGGTATAAGCCTCCTCATAATTGGATTACATGTGCCGATCTGCAGTCCTGGGACTGCATACATATCTGTTGACCTCATATCCAAACAGTGAAAGTTTTAAAATATGAGGAGAGAAAATCTAAAATGCCCTCTCTGCTTAGTTTAGCAGAAGCATTCAGGTGGCAACTGAGAGTGAAAATCAAACCAGAAGCAGACAACAATCAGACAGCCAATGAATGTGCCAAAAAAAAAAAAAAAAAGAAGGACCAGATGAGAAGGGAAAGAATGTGGAAAAGCCATTAATATAGTGCAAGTGTAGAGATCTCCTGGAACAACCGCATGTTGATCAGGAATGATTAAGGAGAGGTGAATTAAAAACCAAAGGATGAGAGGTTGATAATGGCAGCCCAGGATAGTGGACTATGTACACACTGGTTTACAAAGTCCATTGAACATGTAGGAGAAACAGACAAATGTAGGTTCTGTAAAAATGATTTGGCAACAGTTGCACGCCTTACTTCTGGGTGTGATATACTCATGGCAGATGATTTGTACACTGAAAGGCACAATAATGTGGCAAGATTGTTGCCCTGGGGATTGTGCAAACACTACAATATAGAAGTAGCTGAGAAGCATTGGAAACATGACCCACAAAGCGTTATAGAGAATGATAAAATGTACATCATGTGGGATCACCTGTTACCAACAATTCAAAAAAATAGATCTAGTAGTGCATGAAAAAAAGACAAAAGGAGTGTTAATTATTGAAATTGTTGCAACTAGTTATTACAGTGTCTCATGTACAGTGAGACAAAAATTCATAGCATACCAGGATTTACAGGCAGAAATAACAGTGATGTGGAAGAAGGATACCCAGACAGTTCTAACAGTAGTAGAAACAAGGGGTCTCATAAAAGAGAATCTACAGTTGTACTTGGATATGTCACTGATACATGTAACTCCATATGAACTGCAGGAGTCAATTCTGGGCACATTGTGGGTGCTGTGAAGAGCACTTCTGTCCACCTTCAAAGACTGAAACAATACTAATTTCATAAATTTAATCATACCTGACTTAGGAATGAGGTACATTCCTGTCGTATTAGAAACCTAAAAGACTTGGAGAAATTAAACTGTGAGAAACAACTGCCAAACCTTCACCAACATGGGAACAGCTCTCTCTACTTTTTGTAAGACTGTTTCATCTGTTAAAGATGTATTCTGGGACCTGCAAGATACTTTTTCTCTCTCTTTTCCTAGAAATTGCTTCCCAGTTGAGAAGAAAGATTTTAATTTTTGGTTTTGCTAAGTCCATTTCATGTAGTCATCCTGTCTGAAGCTTATCTGTATCTACTGGCAGTGCTGGCATCTAGTGATCTAGCGCCTCAGCTGTAACATACAAACTTTGTTACTCACCGTAGATGGTTCAGTTTTAGCAGTGTGCTGATGTTCTTCATCTCACATTGCTGCAGTCCTTACACTTGGGTAGTCCGCTGTCCTCGGTCGGCCCGAATATCAAAGTATTAGGCTGACGTCGGTCAAGGCGCTTAAGACTGACATCAGGACGTCAGGGTATAAATGCGCATGACCGACGTCATATCCTCAGTCTTTTTTGCCGCATGGTCCGATGCAGAAGCAGCGTTGCAAGTGCCGTTCGGCGTTCTGAAATTTTCGGTCGGAGTTTCAGACCGAGTCAAAGTTGGCTAAGTACCCCGTTGGGGAATATTTTAGTTTTTTCTTGCCTCAGTGGTTTACCGGATGTCAGAAAAAGTGAATAACTGTATTTCTTGTGGGAAACAGATACCGCATAGAGATTATCATACTTTGTGTATTCCTTGTTTGGGGCCTGAGCACGACGTTGTTGGGTGTCGCTTTTGTGCTAGGTTCAATAAGCGCACTATTAAGCGAAGGTTAGATTGTGCCAGGTTGGTCTTTGGGAAGCGGTGCAATTATAATATGCCGTCGGATGCTCCGGCGCCCGCTTCTTCGAAGAAGCGCAAAGACAATACAGCTAAACCCAGGCAAGAAGAGTCGTCCGTACCGGACGCCGGTTCTTTAGAGGCGTCAGTGGAACCGGTGGTTCCGCCGGAGGCTTCTCTGGAGTCCCAAGGGGAGGCTTTAATATTGCAGGATGTGGCCTCTCAGGAGGCAGGTCAGGCTGAAGGGGCTTCTCAGGTTACTGTACTTCCCTCCCTTCCTAAGGTGGTTAGGCCCTCTCCTTCTGTTTCTAAGGCTTCTCCCAGAGGCAGGCCAGGTCTAGCTTCTGTTGGTGTCACTCCTAGTTCTTCAGGATCTGTGCCCAAGAAGCACATGCTTAAAATGGCAGAAGATTTAATTACTTTGATTAGAGGTTCTTTGCCCCCTCCTGATAAGAGGCCTAGGGTGGAACCAGAGTTGGGGAGTTTTGAGCAGGCTTCGGATGTTTCAGAGTCTTCGGCTGAAGACTTGCAGGAGTATTCTCCTTATTCTGATTCTGATGTGGATGATTCTACTCCTTCTGCTTCTCCTCCAGAGGATTTTTCTTTTTCAGAGACCCTTCATTCCATGAGGGAACATTTTAAGTGGGAAGGTCAGGACTTCCCTGATTCCAGGAAAAGGCTTAGGGAATTTTTGCTTTTACCCCAGCATAGGCCTTTGGCTATTCCACCTGTTCTGGATGTTGTGGAAGATGTGTTCGCAGAGGCTTCACTTAATCCTGATTCTTTGCCTCCTGCTCCTGTTAAACCGGACAGGTATTACAGGGTGCCTGAAGCTCATAAATATCTTTATAAGAGTCCTAGGGCGGACCCAGAAACTGTTAGTCAGGGACCTAAGGGTGTCAAGGCCTCTGTTGTAAAAAATCCGGTTCCTCCAGATAAAGAGGCTAGGGCTTTGGATAGATGGGGAAAGAAAGTCTATACTTCTTCCACCTTAGCTATGAGGGCTTTGAATTGCCAGTTTCACATGTTGAAATATCAAAACTATCTTCTTTCTCAATTGAAGTCTAAGGTTGATGCTCTGGCGGAAGGTATTGAGTGTAAAGAATTACAAGATTTGGTACATGTTTCTGAACAGGTGGGTAAGCACTCTTTACAATGTGGTTTTGATGCTGTACAGGCCTCCTCTAGGGTGGCTGCCACTGGGTCAGTTCTTCGCAGGCACGCCTGGCTGAGGGATCAGAATTTATCTGACCATGTTAAGACAAGGATTTTAGATGCTCCTTTACAGTCTGATGTGTTGTTTGGTTCACCTGTGGAAGCAGTCTTAAAGAAAATGGAAGACAAGGCTAAGTCTATGCAGACTGTTAAAGATTTTTTGCAAGTTCAGCCTCCGAAATTTTGTAGGAATTGGCCTGCTAAGGGGTGGACGTACCCTTCTTATGATTCACAGTCTAGGGGTAGATCTAGACGTGGTAGGGGCAGAGCTCAGGGCTCTTTCAGACCTAGAACAGGGAGTTCACCTGCACAGTCTTCGGGTGAGGGCAGGGGCCAGTCCTTTCGTAAACAGGCCCAATGACCTACCTTTTCAGCTGCCAGAGCCTTCTTGTCTGGCAGCACCTTTGGGAGGAAGGTTGGCACTTTTCAAGGAAAATTGGAGTTTAATTATCCAAGACAGATGGGTATTGGATATCATACACCAAGGTTACAAGTTTTATTTCCATACCTTGCCTCCTTTCAAAGGCATGCCAGACGTTCCTCCTCAGCAAAGAATAGAGGCTCACAAACAAATTTCTCTGCTGCTTCAAATAGGGGCCATACAGCCGGTCCCTCTGCCAGAAGTGGGCCTAGGATTTTATTCTCGCTTGTTCCTAGTACCAAAGAAGGGGAACACGTGGAGACCAATTTTGGATTTATCTATCCTCAACACTTATCTGGACATTCCCAAGTTCAAAATGTTGGCGTTACAACAGCTTTTACCTCTGCTGGGCAAAGATCACTGGATGGTGACTCTGGATCTCAAGGAGGCTTACCTTCATGTTCCTATCAGGCTAAGTTGCAGGAAGTATCTGCGTTTCGGGCTGGGACTTCTCATTATCAGTTCTCTGCATTGCCCTTTGGCTTATCTACTGCCCAGAGTGTTCACGAAGGTTCTGGCTCCAGTAATAGCTTTCTTCAGGCTAAAAGGAATTCAGATCTATCCTTATTTGGACGATTGCCTGATTCTGGCTCAAGGAAGGGACGAACTTCTTCATCATTTGCAATATGTGATAGCAGTGCTAAGATGCCTGGGGTATTCTGTGAACGAAATAAAGTCCAGTCTAGTACCCTCTCAGGACATGTGCTTTCTGGGTGTGAGACTGAATACAGCATCCCAGATGGCCTTTTGACCCCGGACAAACAAAAGAATCTTTCCCTTTACTTCCATCAATTGTCTCATCAGTCCAGGCTGACTGCAAGGACAGTCCTTCAAGCCTTGGGGTTCATGGCATCTTGTATTCTGGTGCTTCCCAATGCCAAACTGCATATGAGGAAGCTACAATGGTATCTCAAAAATGTATGGACACAGCACTGCCAGGATTTGGACACTGTCATTCAGATAATACCTTGCATTCAAAAGGAATTTTTGTGGTGGGCTCAGGAATGTCACCTAAACAAGGGACTCTCTGTGACCCGGCCAGAGGCGAGTCAGATTCTAACGACAGATGCCTCAGACAAAGCTTGGGGAGCTCATCTAAATGGAAAGTGGATACAAGACACGTGGCCTGCCAGACTACAACATCTACATATCAACTTGAAGGAGATGTTAGCAGTCCAGTTTGCATTAATAGCTTTCAAGGATTTACTTCTTCCAGGGCAGGTGTTGATTCTAACAGACAACACAACTGTCATGTGGTACATCAACAAGCAAGGGGGAACACATTCTTATCCTCTATGCAGACAAGCAATGATTTTGTGGGAGACTGCTCTCAGTTTACAGCTAAATCTTCAGGCAAGGTTTCTGCCGGAGCACAGAACTCCTTAGCAGATGTGTTGAGCAGGATTATGGATCCCCACGAGTGGAAATTGGATCCTCATGTATTTCAGAAATTGACAGTGTCATGGGGAACTCCAGACATAGATCTGTTCGCTTCTCCACTAAACTACCAGCTGCCAAAGTTTTGCACAAAAGGTTTCATCCCACAGCTTGGAAAGTGGATGCTCTTTCTTTCAATTGGAGCAATCTTCATGTGTATGCCTTTCCACCTCTGCCTCTCCTCTCAAAGGTACTCCTAAAGGTCAGACAGGACAAGCCAAAGATGATTTTAATAGCTCCAGATTGGCCTCGACAGCACTGGTACCCATTACTGAAAAGTCTGGTACGGGAGCCTCCATGGCCTTTGCCTTTAATTCCACACCTGCTGTCTCAGGAGAACAGTCATTTACTCAATGTCAAACTTCACTCTCTTCACCTAACAGCCTGGCATATTCTGTTTTAAACCCTGGAGGGTCTCAGCTGCCACAACAAGTTTTGAATGTTATTTTGGAGGCCAGAAGGCCTAGTACAAGGAAAGTGTACGCAGATAAATGGAAGAGATTTTTATTTTGGAGTACAGCAAAGGCATTTGATGTTTCTAAGCCTAATTTGAGTGTGGCTCTTCAATATCTTACTGAGTTACTGGACAAAGGGTTGTCCTTCTCTTCTGTTAAGGTTCATGCTGCAGCAATTTCTGCTCACTATGACTATGACCCACCATTGTTTTCTCATCCTTTGTTTAAGCAATTCCTTAGAGGGGCAAAGAATATAAGACCCCCACGTAGAGCTCCTACTCCTGCTTGGGATCTCAATTTTGTGTTGGAGAAACTCACTCTACAACCTTTTGAGCCTGCAGCTACTGCCGAGTTGAAATATTTATCATGGAAGACTGCTTTTTTGTTGGCCATTACCTCTGCGAGAAGGGTTTCTGAATTACAGGCCCTTATGGCAGTTGAGCCTTTCTTAATTTTCCATAAGGATAGGGTATCTTTGCGTACTAATCCTTCCTTTATGCCTAAAGTGGTTTCTAGTGTGGCTTTAAACCAAACTATTCATTTGCCTACTTTTTATGCAAACCCCCAAAATAAAGGGGAAAAGATTTTGAACACTTTGGATATACACAGGCAGTTATGATATTATTTGAGCAGAACTAAAGGGTTCAGGCAGTCTCAGCAGTTATTTGTTTCATTTGCTTTGGGTTCTCAGGGCAAGCCTGTGTCAAAACAAACTATTTCTAAGTGGATTGGGTTTTGTATTGCTTTCTGTTATTCCCATCATGGTAAGGAGATTCCAGCTGGGATTAGGCCTCATTCCACTAGGGCTACTGCCACTTCTACAGCTTTTTAAGGGGTGGCAACTAAAGATATTTTGGAGGCAGCTACTTGGAGTTCAGTGCATACTTTCTCTAAGCATTACCACCTTCCACTTTACTCTAAATCTAGGGCTGGTTTTGCCACTGCTATTTTACAGGGCATTTTGGCAGCTCCTACTGCCTTATAGTTTTGCCATCCTCCCTTACCTCTGCTTTGGGATTCTACCCAAGTGTAAGGACTGCAGCAATGTGAGATGAAGAACATAGTACAGTTTTGTACCTACCATAAATGTAGATGTTCGAAGATCCACATTGCTGCAGTCCAATTTACCCTCCCTCCTTCCCCTCTGTAGTTAGAGGCGGTTGTGTGGTTTGGGTTGTAAATATTGAGGATATTGTAGATATTGTACATATGATTAGTGCAAGGGTGGTTGGTTGTTTTTTGCTGTCTTTTGGTTTTGACCTTTCCTTTTAGGGTCTTCTGACATCTGGGGCAAGAAAAGACTGAGGATATGACGTCGGTCATGCGCATTTATACCCTGACGTCCTGATGTCAGTCTTAAGCGCCTTGACCGACGTCAGCCTAATACTTTGATATTCGGGCCGACCGAGGACAGCGGACTACCCAAGTGTAAGGACTGCAGCAATGTGGATCTTCGAACATCTACATTTATGGTAGGTACAAAACTGTACTTTTTTGTCTCTTTAATCTTCCTAGGTCATTCATTTAAGGCTTAGGAATGCCCACAAGCATGGAAGATGTTTTCTAAGTTTACAGATGCCCATAAATGGTTGAGATGCTTCCAAAGAACTCTAAATTTGCAAACTGGTACTTAAGATGGTGCAAATTACAATGTCAAATTCAGCATTTGTAAGAAGCTACAAATATAAAAATGAATTTTCTTAACTTGCAGCAAATTTCACTTGCTGCTTCAGTGTTTTCTCTATGTAGGGAAGCAAAGCTATTAGCTTGTGTGCTGCATCCTGATCTCTGTCCCACAACATAAAATTAACTACAACTGTCAAAAACAGTCTGTGGTTATATAGCAGATTATAATGTTCATAAGCAAGGTACATTAAAAGAAAGACAGAATACATTCTATTGAAGGTGCTTTTGAGAAAATGGTTGACAAAGCAAGCTCTGTCCATACAGCCAAATTATAAATAACATTTTAATACCACTTATTCCTCAATATAAAACATCATGGGAGATATAAGAAGACTACCATGAAAATATTAAATTTAGATTTAAGCAGATCTGCACTTGTTCAGACAGTCACTTAACGCAATCTATAAAGTCCAGGACTACAAACACATAGATACTCTCCCTTCATTTGAAATCATCACTGTCCCATAGTTTAGTCTTGGTCCAATAACAGAGCCAGTCTGTAGTTAAAAAGACAAATGATATTTGATAACCTCATGGAAAAGGCATGCTACAAATAAAAAAACTAATGTGGGAGACAGAAGCCAAAGCAATCCCAATGAGGAAATGAGTACCACAAATGGCAACAGTGACAATTTTTTTTAAGAATATGATTGCAAATCATATGGTAACAGCTCAGTGTTTAAACCATGCCTGTTTATTTGTTTATTACTTTTATATGGTAGGTAAACTGATCTGCTGAACCGTTCCAGTCACAGCCTGGCTACAATACAATGGAAAAGAAAACAGAAAGATACATATATGTATAAGTTGCAATTGAAGATTCAAAAGAAGGCAAACAAGTAAAACTACTGAAGGATAAATACATAGAAAGAACAATACATCTATGAATTGATGTATACAATTTGTAACAGACAAGTATAGCTTGTTCCATTATTTGCTTAGTATCACAGAAGCAAGCACATTTTGAAACGTGTCCTAGGAAGTCTTTCACATTCATTCTTAAGCCAACTAATGTATTATTATTTTTCACATCTGAGGACAGTTAGTTCCATATGGTAGGACCTATCTGGGAGAATGCTTTTTCACCAATAGCCTGTTTAAATCTAGGTCTTGCTAAAATAAGAGTACTCTCTTGACTGCTTCTAAGTAGGTAGAACTAATCTCTTTGTGATAGTTTTCTTTTAAGAGGAGAACAATAATCCAGTATAAGGATTTTAAATAAATGGATCCCTAGCAGCAGATCAGCTCAATTAGGAAAAGGATGCCAATGAGTGTTTTTGTTTGCAAGAAAGGCAAATCTCCAAATGCTGAAATCTGTTGACTGGAGTTTGTGTATTATGGCATGATGTGGACTAAAAAGAGGCAGGGCATACTTAGGGTTTCCACCTTTTCAAATGGCCAAAGTGGGACATTTTCGGGACACACATCAGATTTTACAGGCCGACACATACCCACGGTCAGTACAAAGGATAGAACTTAACTTTTTGCCTAAATAAAAGCTTATTCTTGTAGCATTTTAGTTGCTTATTCTGTTTCTTGTAACATTTAGGTATTTTAGATGCAGAATAACTTTTATGCAACTATTACATAAAATATGGGACATAATTATGTCCTACAATCTCAGGACATTTGCCATTTTTAATATTTTCTGCCAGGACACAACTGCCCAAAGAGGGACTGTCCCTCGCAAAGTGGGACAGGTGATAACCCTAGGCATACTCCGATTTGGAAATTACAACATTTTTGGCTATAGATGTTCTAGCAGCAGGAAAGAGGAGGTGTGTCATGCTGTAATACAGTTTTAGCTGACTGAATACTTTACTTTACTGATAACCATTTTGGTTTGAGTAGCAAAGTTAAGTAGTGGGTTAGGGGTAACTCTGATATATTTGTGAATTCATATAACAATGATTGGTCCAAAGTCTTACATCAGATCGACATTTAACTGTAGCTGCTTTAATACATAGCCAAGAATATTTAAATAAAATTATTGATTGTTTAATGGAGTAGAAACATGGCAATTCTGCTCAATTGTTTCACAAATGTATTTATAAATTCTTAAGCTGAAGTATTAGCACATAATGTTTTGGAAAATATACACTTTTTCTGTTAAAAAACAAAAGCAATCATCTGAACTGAGCACTTACAGCTGAAAGCAGCATAGTGCCTTTGTGTGGATAATATGTGTACTTTATGAAACAAGTTATATTCTGCTTGTTTTTTGAAAAAACCCTCTTCTTATGAGGACCTTTATTCTAACAAACATTTTAATGCCAACTATTTTACATCACTGGGCAATACTGTAAGAAGGACTATTGTACAACAAATACATTTTGTAGGGGGGACTGCCAATGTGGGGAAGGGGGCTCTACCCACACATCTTCAACCATTAAACGTATTATCTTTGAGTTTGAACTGACTTGGAGAAATGAGAGCTACCTCTGAGGTGTGACATATTTAGAGATAAAGAGAGCAGGGATGTAAAGGCAATTCTCGTTTTCCACATTGAGGGGCACAGGATTGCAGTCTCCTGAAAAAGCACTTGTATAGTCTTTCATGTTCTTTGCAATAGCAAGATGTAGCACAAGAACAGTGAGGATAGGGTGTTGGGCAGTATAGGGTCAGAGATACATAAGGGGTGTGTGTGTGTGTGTGTGTGTGTATGTATATGTGTCTCCTTTCTCTCTCTCTCTCTCTCTCTCTCTGTGGTGTGGGTGTGTGTCTGTATGGGTCCCCTTCACATGATCGTCTTTTCACAAAGTCGAAATTCATATGGCTTAGACCATATGATCTACTTTTGAAAAGCCGACCATGGGGAACCTCTATCTCTGTACAGTGCGGAATGGGAAAATTTCCCTCTTCTGCACTGTAGTGCGATCTTGGAGTTTGGATATTTAAGTTACGGGAGGTGTGGGGTGCGCCCCCCTGCTAACAGCTTTTTAGGTAAGTGTTTGTTGTGTTTTTGTGTTTACTTTACATGTTCGGCTTTTCAAAAGTCAATCATATGGTCTCGGCCATATGAATTTCGACATTGTGAAAAGTCGATCATGTAAAGTAGACCTGTCTATATATATATATCCAACAAAGTAACAAATCTGCTGATGAAAAAAGGAAAAAAGGAAAACGGACAACCCAATCTGTAGTTTAAACGTTTTCGTTCAATTTAATATCACTGAACTTCATCAGAAACGCACCCAAATGAATTCACACAGTTTAAATATCTTAAAAAATGAATCACATGTGCTAATTATCCAGTAAAACAATATATCCAAGTTCACCTCATAAATAATGTATGAAAAATGTTGTACAAGTGTATCTAGCTCTGTTTCTCCGTAACATAATTTAAACTAAAATAAATTCAGTAAATATAAACACAAATACTTGTATATATAAATGTAGAAAACATTACTTATAAATATTGTGTATAATATATTCATGTTTAAAACCTTTGTAATTGTAAAAAAACATTTGTCATTCAAACCCGGAAGCTGGTCAGCATTTAACATGATCTGCCAGATTGCTTCTCTACACTCTAAAAAAGTTTAAAATCACCACTAAACAAGGAGTTGTTAACTCTTTCCAATACAGAAAAAGTGAACTTTTTGAACAAAGGACAGTGCAAAGAATGATTGGCTAAGGCATTTGAAATATCTTTTTTCTTTATGGCCAAGTTGTGTTCATAAATACGGTTATTCAAAGCACGAATAGTCTTGCCAATGTAAAAATGTTCACATGAAACACACTGTGCTAAATACACTGTTAGTGGTTTTATAAGTGCAGTGTCCCTTCACTGTGATGACCTTGTTTTCATGTTTCAAAATAATGTTGGAAGTTCCACTAATAAACCTACACTGTTTACAAGCTGAACAAGGAAAAGTTCCTAAAACTAAATCACAGGTGGACTTAAAGTCTCTTGTGCCCCTCTCTAAAATCATCTTAATATTACTTACTTTTTTGTAAATAAAAGTAGGACGATTCCCTACAATCTTAACTAATTCAGAGTTGCCCAATACAACTTTCCAATTGTTAAGAATGATGTCTTTGATGACTGACATCTCATTAGTAATGGGTAACGCAAAAGACAAGTTGTATTTATTTACAATGTTGGTACTAGGTTCTATGGTGTTTGCTTGAGTGACATCTGAAATTGTCAAAATAGGACTGGCTGTATTCTGCCTCAAATGGAAAACTTCACCTATAATTTTGTTTAACCAACTCACTGTGTATCCCCTGTCAAGAAAAAAACATTTTAACTTAACGCTGTCTTCATAAAAGATGTCATCTCCACTAGTCAAGCGGCTGAGCCGTATGAACTGACCTTTTACTACACCACGCTTCATGTGTAGAGGATGTAGACTATCAAAGTGCAAATACTGATCTACAAAAGTAGATTTCCTGTAAATACTGCTTTGAAAACTGAAATCACTGTAATTAATAGTTAAATGCAAATCCAAAAAAAAATCTATGCTACTACCAAAATTACCTGTTGTAAACTTTAAAAAGGTGGTACAGTTTAAATCTTGAAGGAAGGTTGAAAAGGAACTGATGTCACCGCTCCACAAAAAAATCAAATCATCAATGTAACGTCTGTAGAAAATAATATTTTTGGCCATATGATGTGTGACTAAAAATGTACTCCCCAAGTAGTCATAACAAGATTCGCAAAACTAGGCGCTACACGTGCACCCATGGCAACTCCTGATGTTTGTTGAAACAATTTTCCTTCAAATTTAAAAAAAACTGTTATCTAAAACCAGCTCCATCAAAGTACAACATGTGTAAACCAAAGTGTTGTTAAAATTGTCTTGCTTGCTCAGATGTTCTCTCATGTACTCAATACCCAACTTCTCATCTATGCTGGTGTACAGAGAGACTACATCTAAGGAAGCAAAATGAATATTGTTGTCCTTAACATGGATATCTTTTAGAAGCTCTAGAAGGTGCCAAGAGTCACGGAGATAAAATTTGGACTGTTGCACAACTGGATTTAATAAATCATCTAACCAAACAGAGATAGTTTCTGTTTTTGAAAAGCCAGCTGAAACAATTGGTCTAAAAGGAAAATGATCACCCAGTTTGTGCACTTTTGGAATTCCAAACAAAGTGGCAATCTTAGGATGTTCAGTGTACAAAAAAGTATAAACTGAATAATCAAAACAACCTTCACTGAATAAATCAAAAAGACAAGCATCTAACTTAGAAAAACTCTTAAGAACAAAATCAGTATTGACTCTCTTGTAACAGGACTCATCAGCTAATAATGTTTGAATAGCTGTAATGTAAGCAACAGAATTCATAACAACAATGGTCCCTCCTTTATCTGCTTTCATAATGTGCCAGTTTTTTTGTTGGCCATAATTTGGAGAGCACCAGCTTCTCCCTTGGTAAGGTTGGACCCTTGATGTGATTTACTGTTGATTTTCCTAGAGTCCTGTTCACACAACTTACCAAAAACAGACAAAGTGGGATTCAACAAAGGATTTTGTATGCACTTTTCTTTCTGATATTATGTTGTAATGTTTCAGAAACCTTAACACCATCAAAGATGTATTTTAGGTTCAACTTCCTACAGTACAACTTGAAATCTACTATTAATTTTGGTAAATGTACTGTGTTCGATGGAATGAAAGAACATCCTTTTTGCAGAACCGAAACCATGTCTTGGGATAAAACAGTGTCAGTTAAATTCATAACGTTAATGGAAAAGTCTAATATTTTTTTCTTCCTTTGTTCTTGCCCTTGTTCCTTGTTTGGACTTTGTTGGACCACTAAGGAGTAAAAAAGGACCCGTTGTATTGGAATCCATCGTTGTCAAAACTGGGGAAACTGTGTTGGACAAAACTACATTGTTGGTATTGTTAGTTTCTTGCCTAGTTTGTCCTTGAATAATGCCATTATTATTAGACATAACACTGTTAGCACCTACATTGTTGGCATCAGTTGTCTGTTGAGTTTGGTTTGAAATGTTCGTACCCTGTCGATAGTTCTGATGAACAGATTTTACCAAATAGGCTTTTTGTGTAGCATAAGCTGCAATGTCTCTTCGCAATTTGCCTTGTTTCCTAGTAACAACCGACGCCTTGTGTCTCTTAACCTTAGCTTCAATGCCTAAATATAAAGAAGTGAAGGCATTGAAAGCTTCAGAATTCCTAATATCAGTGTCCAAAGTTTCCAGTTGTTTCCTAAGGGTGACCATTTCAATTGTGTAATGATCTATTAACATCTGCATAAACCGTAGACCCATGTTATTGAATAGATCAACTAGTTTAACATATAAATCGTCACCTTGCGAAACACAATTAAGAAACTTAGACAACCTTAAACCAAGTGGAACGCATTTTAACCTAATGTTCTCTTGTAAGTAGAAAACTTCCAACTGAAGCAACAGTAATTTTAAACTTATTTTTTCAAGTTTAAAAATGTCTTCCTTACACTTCTCGTGAAAATCAGTGCTGAAAAAATCAGCTGAATTACTCACTTGTCCACGGTGAATTTGATTATCCCCAGTGTAAAAAGGATTGTTGTTGTCTTCAGACAAAAGTGTATTTAGAATACCGCAAGTTCGAATTGTAGAATTATCATCCTTAGAAGTAGTCTGGCTGCTGACCAAATTAACACGAGGCGCCATCTCTCCTTGTCGAATGGCATTCTGACTCATTACGTTATTGCCATTCAATGAAATGTCGTCGCGTGTGCTTCCTGTTTGAGCAGTCAAAGTGCTCTTGTTCCCAAATTGAGTTGCAAAGGCTTCACGAATAGCCCCAACAATCACTCCGGACATCTGTTCCCTAAAGTTGATGCCCAATTTGGGAACCGAATGGGTGCCGAGATTGAGCAAGGTGTTCTGTGTGTCTTCCCCCGACATCACCAAGCAGAAACACAGCAAAATCATTAAAAAACACACAAACGATGAATCTAACAAAGTAACAAATCTGCTGATAAAAAAAGGAAAAAAGGAAAACGGGCAACCCAATCTGTATTTTAAACGTTTTCGTTCAATTTAATATCACTGAACTTCATCAGAAACGCACCCAAATGAATTCACACAGTTTAAATATCTTACAAAATGAATCTCATGTACTAATTATCCAATAAAACAATATATCCAAGTTCACCTCATAAATAATGTATGAAAAATGTTGTACAAGTGTATCTAGCTCTATTTCTCCGTAACATAAACTAAACTGTACTACCACCTTTTTAAAGTTTACAATAGGAAATTTTGGTAGTAGCATAGATTTTTTTGGATTTGCATTTAACTATTAATTACAGTGATTTCAGTTTTCAAAGCAGTATTTACAGGAAATCTAATTTTGTAAATCAGTATTTGCACTTTGATAGTCTACATCATCTACACATGAAGCGTGGTGTAGTGAAAGGTCAGTTCATACGGCTCAGCCGCTTGACTAGTGGAGATGACATCTTTTATGAAGAGAGCGTTAAGTTAAAACATTTTTTTCTTGACAGGGGATACATAGTGAGTTGGTTAAACAAAATTATAAATTATAGGTGAAGTTTTCCATTTGAGGCAGAATACAGCCAGTCCTATTTTGACAATTTCAGATGTTACTCAAGCAAACACCATAGAACCTAGTACCAACATTGTAAATAAATACAACTTGTCTTTTGCGTTACCCATTACTAATGAGATGTCAGTCATCAAAGACATCATTCTTAACAATTGGAAAGTTGTATTGGGCAACTCTGAATTAGTTAAGATTGTAGGGAATCGTCCTACTTTTATTTACAAAAAAGTAAGTAATATTAAAATAATTTTAGAGAGGGGCACAAGAGACTTTAAGTCCACCTGTGATTTAGTTTTAGGAACTTTTCCTTGTTCAGCTTGTAAACAGTGTAGGTTTATTAGTGGAACTTCCAACATTATTTTGAAACATGACAACAGGGTCATCACAGTGAAAGGGACACTACACTTGTAAAACCACTAGCATAGTGTATTTAGCACAGTGTGTTTCATGTGAACATTTTTACATTGGCAAGACTATTCGTGCTTTGAATAAGCGTATTTATGAACACAACTTGGCCATAAAGAAAAAAGATATTTCAAATGCCTTAGCCAAGCATTCTTTGCACTGTCCTTTGTTCAAAAAGTTCACTTTTTCTGTATTGGAAAGAGTTAACAACTCCTTGTTTAGTGGTGATTTTAAAATTTTTTTAGAGTGTAGAGAAGCAATCTGGCAGATCATCTTAAATGCTGACCAGCTTCCAGGTTTGAATGACATGATCAACATTAAATGTTTTTTACAATTACAAAGGTTTTAAACATGAATATATTATACACAATATTTATAAGTAATGTTTTCTACATTTATATATACAAGTATTTGTGTTTATATTTACTGAATTTATTTTAGTTTAAATTATGTTACGGAGAAATTGAGCTAGATACACTTGTACAACATTTTTCGTACATTATTTATGAGGTGAACTTGGATATATTGTTTTATTGGATAATTAGTACATGTGATTCGTTTTGTAAGATATTTAAACTGTGTGAATTCATTTGGGTGCGTTTCTGATGAAGTTCAGTGATATTAAATTGAACAAAAACGTTTAAAATACAGATTGGGTTGTCCATTTTCCTTTTTTCCTTTTTTCATCAGCAGATTTGTTACTTTGTTGGATTCATCGTTTGTGTGTTTTTTAACTATTTTGCTGTATATATATACATATATATATATATATATATATATATATATATATATATATAATATGTATATATTGTGTATGTGTGTGCAGTCACCATGATATTTGTCAACTACATAGCTTGTCAGCAAATGGCATTTCTTTAGAAACTTATCAAATGCAGATGCCTGTGATGGCTGTTATGGTCAGCTTGTATATTTTCAACCATAAATGTCTTGAAGGATTTACTAAGGTCATGGTTGAGTTACTGTGGAGTAAGTATATTTAAGTAAAGGAAGGTAAGGGTTGAGCCCTCACCTAAAGGGATCTGGAGAGGAGAAGCTTCCCATGTAAAACATATATTCTAAAGTGCAAACTTCCAGAGCTTCCTTGGGGGGAATGGGGTAGCATATAGCAGCTTTAAGTGTGAACTGTAGAAAGAATAGGCAAGTTTCCACTTACGCTCTTCTTCAGTGTTCCAAGTTACACATTCAAATCATTCTTACATTCAGACATTACCTAGTTGTAAGTGCTCTTACCATAACAGTAAATGTTTGATTATTATCACTGCTATAGTAGCCTTTAGCTATATGGGTTATATCCTTCCAAGCATTTAATGGCAAGCCAGTCTTCCAAAGTTTGAGATTCTCTCCACACATGCTCCTAGACTGCTGTAGCTTGAGCTCCCAAGGTAGAAAACAGCAGCCTGGGCACCAAATATCTTCAAGACTTTCTTGCCCCCCCCCCAAAAAAAAGAGGGAGGCTAAAGTCCTGTTAAAAAGACATTCATGACTACAAAACTTTTATCTAGAAAAATGATGTACAAATAGGGGCTAGAGGGAGCAGCTACTGCAGCAGTGATATCATTGAACATCTACTGTCATGGTAAGAGTACAGTTGTGTAAGTACTACGTTCATCAACTATCACTGCTGTAGTAGCCTTTAGCTACATGGATAGATTACCATAGCTTACACAACATGGAGGAAGGAAGAATTAGAATCCAGAGTCCCTGAAGAGTGATCCTAGCAAAGCCTGTTCCAGACCTGGAAAAGGAATCCAGTTTGCAATGCTTTGTAAAAGTATGTGCAGGGAACCATGTTGCTGCCTCTAGAATGCTTCTAGAGTCCATCCATTTCCACTATACCACCAAAGAAGACAAAACTCTATTAGAATGTGCCTTAAGCCTGCCTGGAAGTGTTTTATGATGGTGGAAATATCAAAAAGCAATAGCAAAGGACAGCCATCTTGAAATGGTTTGTTTTGACACGGGTTGACCTTTCTTTGTCCCATCAAAGGAAATGAAAAAGAAGTTATGTACTCACCATAACGTTCCATGTGAGTTGTTCATCTCGCCTTCATTCTTACAGATGGGTTCGGAGCCGATCCTCTGCTCTGAGTTGGCCTACTACAAGGCTTAAGGTCTTCAGACAGCTCAAGGCCAAGTCCCTATCCCATGATTCACCTTGAGTTCCCTCGGATCTTGTTTACTGCGTCTAACAATACCATGTGCCATTCTATCACTTTTTTTAGAGAAAATGCATAGAAAGACTGAGCAGCCATGATAAAACTAGCATCTTGGTTCTCGAAAAACCCTGGAGGGGGTAGGAGGGTGGGAAGTAAGAATGAAGGAGAGATGAACAACTCACATGGAACGTTATGGTGAGCACATAACTTCTTTATGTGAAGTTGTTCTATCTCACCATAGTGCCCCAAGCACCATCTTTCTCAGGTGGCTCACGGGAGTATGTTTTTCAGGGCAGCAGAACCAAAGGAGGCCCTGTCCCTGGAGGCCTTATCAACTTTCTAATGAGTGATAAAGGTATGAGGTCTTGACCAAGTGGCTGCTGCACAAATATTGTCTATAGGAAGCCTAGCAGAAAAAGCAGAGGATGTGGACACTGCTCTGGTAGAATGAGCCTTAATTTTGTGTTGTAAAGGTAAATTGGCAGCTGAATAAGTGAAGTTGGTGCAATCAGATAACCATTTAGATAGTATTGTTTTTGCCACTGGCATACCTTTCCTAGTATCTGAAAAGGAAACAAAAAGTTGTTCTGATTTTCTGAACTGTTTGGTTCTATCCAGGTAAAATCTGAGCTGTCTATGAACATCACACTTGTGCAGCATATACTCCAAGTTGTTGGTGTGTTTGGGTAAAAACACTGGTAAATCTATGATTTGGTTAAGGTTAGCTTCAGTACAAACTGTAGGTAAAAATGAAGGATTTGTTCACAGGGACACTCTGTCAGTATGAAAAATCAAATATGGAGGTTTTATGGACAAAGCCTGTAACTCTAATACTCTACGGGCAGATGTGATGGCTACTAAAAAGATAGTCTTTCAAGACAAAAATTTCAACTCGCATGAGGAAGCTGGCTCAAGAGGTGGGAGAATAATGCGTGAAAGCATAAAATTTAGGTTCCATGTGGTATAAGGGGATTTCACTGGTGGTCTTAGGTGGAAGGTCCCTTTGAGAAAGGCTTTGGATAGCTTGTGTGACATTATGTTCAATCCTTCAAAGCCAAGGTCAAAATTAGAGATAAGTTGTACCCGAACTGTAGCTGCCGCAGCTCCTTTGTTGAATAGCATAGTCAAAAATTATAATATAGAGGAAATGGGGGCTTGGTAGGGATCAATGTTATTCTGAGAATCCCATATAGAAAATCTCCTCCATTTGCTTAGGTGCAACTTCCTAGTAGAGGATTTATGAGAAGATATTTAAATATGCTGCATTTCGTTTGAGAGGTTATGGAACCTGGCTATGTTGGGAATTGGAGCAGCCAAGCTGCCAATTTTAGGGACTGAAGTGAGGGATGAAGAGCCCCTGACGAATGTGTCAGAAGGTCTGGAACTGTGTCCAGAATCCAAGGCTCTTCCAACAGATGAAGTCGAAGGAAGGGGAACCAAATCTAACGAGGCCAATGAGGGGCTATTACAATGATGGTCCTTCCCAGGGCTTTTGCTTTCTGTAATACTTTGGGTATCAAGGAAATTGGTGGGAATGCATAGAGGAGACCCAGAGGCCAATCATGTATGAGTGCATTCCTTGGGGAATCTCCTGGAGAGGGAATCCGGGCAAAGTAGCTTCTGCATTTGGTGTTCGTGTGGGAAGCAAAAAGGTTGCAGCAAGGCTGGCCCCACCTGTGGAATATTCTCTCCTCTATCTCTTTTTTTGAGGGAACACTCATGAGGCAACAAAATTGCCCTGCTCAGTTTGTCTGCAATCACGTTGGATTTCCCCAGGATGTGCATTGCTATCAGAAAACGCTGGGTGGAAGTAGCCCACTGCCCATACTCTTAGGGCCTCGCAACAAAGGGAATAGGACCTGGTTCCTCCTTGTTTGTTCAAGTACCAGACCACTGACATGTTGTCCATCTGAATCACAATTGTCCCCAGAGGGAGAGAGTCCTGAAAGTACTGTAAGGCCAAAAGTACTGCTCTCATCTCCAGGACATTGATATGCAGATGTTTATCTTGTTCGGTCCATGTGCCTTGGGCTGTTCTTCCCTTAAAATGCCCCCCCCACACCCTATCAGGGAAGCATCCATGGTCACTGTGGCTGCTGGTGAGGATAGGATAAAAGGACGACCTATCGTTACTTGAAGAGAGGTCAGCCACCACCGAAGATCCTTTTTGCATGTGTTTGTTACAATTATGAGATCAGACATTGGGAGCTCTTGATAAGACCATTGAGTGAATAGCAGCCATTGTAGAATCTGCATGTGTATGCGACCCAACAGTATGGCCATTATTGCAGCTGCCATCATGCCTAACAACTTTAGCACTTCTGATGCTGAAGCCTTGTCTGTAGATATGATGTTCTGGACTTGCTGACGAAGTAGTAAAACTCTTTCTGCTGGAAGTTTTAAAGTGGTGGTGGTGGTGTCCAATTCTGCTCCAATAAAAATGATATGTTGCGATGGCAACAAGGCAGATTTTTCTGAATTTATGGTAATGCTGAGATGATTACAAAGAGTAAGAGTGGTGTCCCTGGCTTGTATTAGCTGATGCCTGGTGGTGGCAGTGAGGAGCCAATCATCTAAGTAGGGAAACACCTGGAATTCTAAACTCCTCAGGTGAGCCGTGACCACTGACATACATTTGGTGAACACTCTGGGGGCTGTAGTTAGACCAAAGGGCAGGGCAAGAAACTGGTTGGCTCCCAGCCAGAAGCGTAGATGATCCCTGGATGGTCTGGCCATTTTTATATGGTAGTACGCATCCTGTAGATCTATCGAGCACATCCAAGTGTCTTTCCCTAAGAAGGGAAGTATCGACTGAAGCGTCTGTTTCTTGACAGATCTGTTTAGTCTGCTGAGGTCCAAAATAGGTCTCCAGTTCCCTGTCTTTTTTGGAACTAAAAAGAATCTTGGGTAAGTTCTGGATCCTGTCTGGTCTGCTGGGACTGGTTGGATGACTCTTTTTCTTAGCAACATTTGGACCTCTACTGTTGCTTGTTCCCTGTAACTGGGTGGAACATCTGAGATTTTTGTTGTCAATGGGGGGGGGGGGGGCAAAGGGAATGAAATATCCTCTGGAAACTAAACTTTGTACCCAGTTGTCGTTTGTTAATTTGAGCCAGGCGTCTGAATACAAAGACAAGCAACCCCCAACTGCCTCCAGAGCAGGACAGTCGGGCCTCCTTTCAGGAACACTGGTAGGGCTTCCCAAAGAACTGGTCTCTGTCGCCCCAGTTTTGTGGACCTCCTCTGCCGCGAAGGCAGCGTCTTCCATTATTGCCCCCTCCTCTGCCCTTGGAGGGGGGTTCACCATATGTGTCTGCTCCTTGGGCTTTTCGGAACCACATCTTTCCTCCCTTTTGACCCTTGGGTTAGGGTATAGTAGGGGTGGAAAAATGGATTCTGATGGCAGACGCAGTCTTTCCTTCCTGCTCACACCTGGTCAAAGTTTCCTTAACTTTGGGCCCAAAAAGGGACGAGCCATCAAAAGGGGTGTTGACAAAGGATGACTTAAAGGGCTCCGTGAAGGAACACAAGCACATCCAGGAGTGCCTCCTAAGAGCAATTCCTGTACCCGCTGTCCTACTCATTCCATCAGCTGCATATGAAATGAGATGCATGGATGAGTTCACTATGGAATTGAGGTTAGCTGGGAGGCAACTTTGTCTGAAGCTCCTGCAGCTACCATACCCTGAAGAGTAACTCCAAGCTCTTTTATGAGGTCTCTTTGCAGTCCTTTAAAATGTGTGAGACAGTTCAGTGAATGCATGGCAAAGGTCGCTGAACTGTACATGCACTTCCTGTATCTATCCATGATCGTAGAGTCTCTGCTAAGAGGATGGATAGAGGAAGAAGTTTCTGACATCTTCTTTTTGGTGGCTGCTGCCACCATCATAGCATCAACTGGCACTCCCTTAGTAAGATAGGACTTATCCTGAGGGGCAGAAATAAACTTATTGGGCCTCCTAGGGACAGGCTCCATGGTGTCCAGAGACACCCATGCCCTTCGTGAGACCAGCTCCATGAGCTCATCGAAGGGTGGAGAAACCCAAGAGGTGGAGGGTTGAGACCCGAAAGCCTTCAGGAGAACCGACTCTTCTTCAGTAGGGTTGGTGGACTTCCAGCCACCCCTCTGCTTAAGGATTTCTAATATCTCTGCAAATGAGATATTTTCAGAGGGGGACCGTGGAGACCCTTCTGATTCATCTAAGTCGGTATCAGACGTGAGAGACTCTTGCAGGCAGTCTAGGTGCTTCCTCTTGCAAATTCTCTTCCCGAGAACCTCATCAGTGGGAACGTCTGGTGAGGTCTTGGAAGAGAAGGGGCCACCCACTGGGGCTTCCTGAGTCTCAGGGTCTCTATGCTTCAAAGGGATCTGTGAGGCAGAAGTGGACACAGGTGGTTTTTGGGAAGAGGTAGTTGGACCTGAAGTTGTAGATGTCTTGGGGGACATCGCTTTCCTCATGGCTTCAAAGGCATCTCTGCTACAATGAAAAGGGCCCGCTGGATTCGAATAAACAACCAATCCCCTCGGCATCGGAACAGTGGGCTCTGAACCAGAGGTAGGAGATGAACTCATCCAAGCCGAGGCCTCGAGAGGCAAAGTCGGAACTGACAGGTCAGTTCTACTATCCTCCCCTGACACGACTGTAGAGTGCCGGCTCCTAGGCTACTCGATAGGTGCCAAGGAAGTTCAAGTAAACGGAACCGATGGCATCAGGTCCAACTCCTCCGGCTCCAAAGGACCGGTATGGCTTGGAGGAGGAAAATAAGTCGATGGCATAACAGTCTTCTGTTCCATAACCACTTGGATCAGAGCCGATAAAAATTTAGCAAATGCCGGTGCCTGTAGCAACTTCTGCACCACACGATCCACATCCAAATCGGATAGGCTGATTGAGGACCGAGATGATTGTATGAAGGGTGGTACTGACTGGAGAATGGGAGACTTTAATACTTCGGAGACTGGTTCCAGGACTGGGGACTGGCTCCGAAAAGACAGGACGCTCGGCTCTGAAGGTTGTGGAGCCGACGTCGATGGTTTTCTTGATTGTCACTTCAGTAGAAGAAGCCTTAGAAGACTTTGAAGACTTGGGAGACTGGCTAGATTTATCCTGGTCACTCAAAGTTTCCTGAAATGAAGATTTAAAAAGTCCTCTGTCAATGAGTTTTCTCTTTCTCTCATGTAAAACTCTGGAAGAAAAAGAATGGCAAATGGAGCAGCTGTCTTGCAAGTGCAAGGCTCCAAGACAAACACAATTTACATGACTGTCTGTCACAGATATCTGTTGTTCACACTTTGGACACTTTTTAAAGCCAGACTTAGGATGCTTGTCTTTTTTCTGGTCAGCCATATTGAATTCTACAGTACCAAAAATTCTAACTGTACAATAACAGACTGTAGTCTCAAAGCAAAATGCACACACACGTGTAGCAACTTAAACTACAGTAATTAGCCCTAAACAACAAGTAAGCTGTATAAGAATAAATGTGATGTAACTATCTAAATGCACTCACACACACTATGTCTAAAGTTTAAAGAATCTTAAACTACAAAGCTATATATATATATATATATATATATATATATATATATAAAACTATGCTAATATTTTATAAAGGGAAGGGAATATTAAAGGTTTATAAAAAAATGAAGGCCAAAAGGAGAAGAATATCAAATATTAAGCTATCAAAGTTATAACTATGAATGACTATCACTAACTATTATAAGAAATACCAAATTTAGTAAAGGTTTTAGAAAAAAAGCTATACTGGCCTGAGCTGTGCTAGGAAACCACCGATCTATTGCAGCGTTAAACTAGATCTGAGGTAACTCAAGGTGCATCATGGGATAGAGACTTGGCCTCGAGCTGTCTGAAGACCTCGAGCTTTGTAGTAGGTCGACTCAGAGCCGAGGATCGGCTCCGAACCCATCTGTAAGAATGAACGGCGGGATAGAACAATTTCACATCAGCTGTTAGGCTTTCCTAAAGGGTTTAATTCTGTAAAGATAATACCGGAGTTGTCTGCACACATACAGAGTATGAAGAATCCTTTCTCCTTGCTTTTTTGGGTTCAAAAAAGAATACAGGGAGATTGATGGCTTGATTCAAAGTAAACGCTGAAACTAATTGTGGCATGAATTAGGGATTTTTGTTGTTTAAGTCACTCACCATGAGAACTTGCAACTCAGATACTTATCTTGCAGATATTAGATCAACAGTGGCAGTGGGGAGCTTGGAGCAGCCTATCTATCCCTGGAGGAGTGTTCCCAGCACAAGAATCTGGTAGTCTATTGGCTGTTTTGGGCCAATTTCTAGCTCTTTCAAGTCCCCCTGTATAAAACCCGCTTTAGCGCGGCTTTGCGCGATTTTGGCATAGCGCAGCATCGGGCAGTGCCGCTTAATTGGGTTTAAACCATTCTCGGCTCCACAAAGTCTGCTCTTCACTTTTTCCCATAGAACTGATCTAGTTCTCATAATAAACACCCTATAACCACTCTAAAGCCTGACACTTGCTCACTAAAGCAATTATATAAGTCAGCACTAAAAAATTAAAAGCACTACACCCTCACAAACTCCCCTTGAGTACTTTGTTTCCCATTGGCCCTTTTTTTCAATTATAAAGGAATTCCAATACTATTCTAGCATGTCCAAAGGTCAGTTGTCAATCTCCTCTCCGGTCCAGCTGGTGAATCTGGGAATCTTGAGGCAATGCTACAACTGCCTCATGTACACAGACAACCCTCTCCTCCTCCCAACAAATTCCAACACATGTGAGAGATGCAACCATATAGCCAAACTGGAGGCTAAGCTCTCTCAACTCTGTACTGGCGTAACCAGTCAGGAGGAGAAGGAAACCACACTGACTACAATTCCAGTCTCACATAGACCTACCACGACAGCAAACCAAACACATAAACACACAAAAACATACTCGGAGGCTCTAAATAATAATCTGCCTAAGCAGCAGAGACCTCCAAAGCAGACACCCAAGCAACCGCTACCCCAAAACAAAACACGTGCAACACATAGCTCACAAAGCCAGTGTGCCGAACAGTCACAGCCCTTAAGGCTAAACAACACACCTGATACACTTGTAATAGGTGACTCTATTGTCAGGCACACTGATGTCCCGCTCACCAGGCTGAACAAGGAGAAGATCACGGTGAGCTGCCTGTCGGGCGCTAGGATCTGCCACATAACACAAGCACTCAGGTCACTCCAAGGCAAGTACAAATATGACTCAGTCATTGTCCATGCTGGTGTGACTGACCTGAGACATACCTCCCTGGACTACATGAAAAGAGACATAGAGGAGCTCTCTGAGCATGTAACCCAGGCCGGTATGACCCTGACCTTGAGAGGAATCTTACCCTCACCAAGAACGATGGCACAATTTGAAGACAAGATGATCAATTTCAACAATTGGCTCAAGTATTGGTGTCGTTCAAAGGGGATCCAATGCCTGTCTGCCTGGGATGACATGCTCGACAAGCCATGATGCTTCGCTAGGGACAGCTTGCACCTGTCACCCCTGGGCTTTCGGATATTGGCAAAGGCTCTTGCCACCCCCATAGTGCCTTTTTTAGGCAAGGCTCAAAAGACAAACCCACCTCCATAGGTATCACAAGGGATAAGAAACTAAGAGTAATGCTACTAAACGCCAGAAGTCTAAACCTCAAGATGCACACACTCAAAACTTTCCTTAGCATGGAGAACATCGATATCTGTGCAGTAACAGAAACCTAGTTCAAGGGTCCCGAGAGCACCCCAGCACTACCAGGTTATACCTCATACTATGTTTTTTGCCCCCAAGACTTGGACCGAACCACAAAAGGAGGGGGAATATCAATATTCGTCAAAGATACCCACACCTCCAGGTTGGTGGCACAGCATGAAGCATCAGAGACTATCCATGTGCAACTAACAGTGGGTAAAACTGCTTTCCAGTTTATAGCCTGCTACAGACCACCCTCCCAAACCCAGGAACCCCACTCGGCCTTCCTGAGAACACTGGAAAATATGAAGGTCTCTCCAAACACCATTATATTGGGCGACTTCAACTACCCTAACATAGACTGGGAACATTACTCTAGCTCCAACACCCTAGCCCAAAGGTTCCTAGAATTTATAAACTCAAATGCTATGGAACAACTTGTTGCCACTCCCACAAGAGGGGAAAACATACAGGACCTGATCATCACCAACATGGGGACTCTATGCTCCAGACCAGAAGTGTATCCCTCACTGGTAAGATCAGACCATAAACTAATCTCACTAGATATTCACATCCCGATCCCAGCCCCTGCCCAGAAAACCACAGTGAAAAACTTCTCTAAAGCAAATTTCACACTCCTCAAAACTGAGGTGGAATCCTTCAAAGCCCCCGGGCCTGTGGAAAATACGGCCCAGACCGCAGAATCCTTTATAAACACATTCTATGAACACCTTCAGGAATGCATGGATCATGCAATCCCAAATGAAACCAAGACCCAATCCTCCAAAGTTAGGCGTCCTGTCTGGTGGACCCCAGCCATAAACAAACTATATATTGAAGGAGGAAGCTACTACATGATAGAGCAAAATCCCAAAAAGGGAAGGCATCTCTGATCAGTATTAGCAAAAAATTACGGGCACTCATAAAATCATCTAAGGCCAGCTTCGAGAGAAAAAGTGCACAGGACACTAAGGATAATCTCAAGGCTTTCTTTAGTTATGTTAGGAACCTGGGTGGGAATTCCCAGATATGCTCAGAATTAGTCCAAAATGACAAAAAATACACCGAACCCACAGACATTGCCAACATCCTAGCTGACAGGTTCAGCGCAAACTCCCCCCCTTCCCCACCAAAAGGGCAAATATCTATCCCAGCAGAGTGCTGCCCCCCTGACATCTCAGATGCTCAGGTAAGAGCTGCCCTCTCCAAAGCAAAAAAACAAAGCATCAGTGGGACCAGACGGTGTCCCGGGCTGCGTCCTACATGAACTCCAAGAAGAACTAAACCCAAACATAAAACTACTGTTCAATCTCAACCTTACTACAGGATATGTACCCAAAGAGTGGCGTACAGCAACACTGGTCCCTCTCCACAAAGGTGGTGCCTCAACGGATTCTGGTAACTATCGCCCCATAAGCCTGACTAGCTTGGTCTGCAAAGCTATGGAAAGGATCATCATGGACCTCATAAATAAAGATATTGGGGACCTACAGACACTGGAACTTACCCAGTTCGGCTTTGTTACGGGCAGATCCTGCCTCTTAAACCTGGTCAGTTTCTTTGAAACAGTCACCAAGGCCATTGACGAGGGGAAGGTGGTCCACACAGCCTACCTGGACCTTGCAAAAGCCTTCGATACAATACCCCACTCGGGTATTATAGATAAGCTCACCAGCTTAAATATAAACCCCTATCTCACTAGATGGGTTGCAAACTGGCTCAAGGACAGAACCCACATGGTTAGAATTGCTGGAGCCATGTCAGACTCCAAACCAGTTACAAGTGGCGTCCCACAAGGCTCAGTCCTGGGACCTTTCTTGTTCGGTATATATTTCTCGGAGGTACAGGCTAACACGGAAGGCCTGTGGCTGACCAAGTTCGCAGATAACTGCAAACTGGGCGCCATAATCGACTTTCCAGCCAACACAAGCATCCTACAAAAGGGCCTCATAGAAACAGACAACTGGTGCCAGAGCCATGGCCTCAAGCTAAACGCCAAAAAGTGTATAGTCATCCCCTTTGGCAAAAACAAAGTGCCCACAAATTACCACATAGGTGGTAATCCATTAAGTACGGAAGAAGTAATTAGGGACCTGGGGACCCAGGTTGATAGCAATCTCTCATTTAACAACCACGTGGCCAAAGTGGTTAGAAAAACATTTTATATAGCCCACCTAATCATGAAGGGATTCACATCTAGATCAGGGGAAGTCATCGTGCCTCTTTACTCATCCCTCATCCGGCCCATAATTGAGTACAATGCCCCTTTTGGGATGTACCTTACCAGACAACTGCAGCAACTGGAAAGACCCCAAAAGTACCTCACCAAGAGGATCAAAGGGCTAAAACAGATGCCATATGCTGCCCGGTTAAAGAAACTCCAGCTCTACTCAGTGGCATACCGCCTGCTCAGAGGCAATCTGTGCCTGACGTATAAAGCCATGTCCAACCTGGAATTAATGGACATGCTGCACCTCAGAAAATCCAAATCCCATCGAGCTATGCGCTCGAGAGACTTGAACCTCAGCACTGAAATAAATAGGACATGCTGGAGGGACAGATTCCTAACCCAGAGGCTCCCTTCACTCTGGAATAAAATCCCAGTCCAGGTTCGGCAGAGTCCCTCATTGACTCTCTTCAAGATGAATCTTGATGAGTGGATGGGAGATAGTAGGTTTACCCCGGGTATCACTTCTGTGTCACTGTTAGACAGAGGCACAGTATACTAACCTCGAAAAAAGGGCATAGCAAAATTAATTTAAAATGGGTGGCGAAAGCCAAACACACTCTGGCTAGGCTTATAAATGCCCTAGGGCAGATCGCCTAGTATGAACCTTTGAACCTATAACAGTCTTCCAAGTAATGAACTGTAAATCAGCTTGGTGAACTTTCTTCAAAGAAAGATAAAGTTAACTCTTTCAGCACAAAGTTAAGATACCAGGAAGGTGCCACCTGTTTCCTATGTGGTCTTAAATGCAAATCCCTTTCAAGAATAGCTTGACCAAAGACTGAGGAAAAAGGGAAGAGTCCATGGGCAGAAAGGCTGAAATGACAGGTGGATGAACCTTGACAGAGAAATAAGAAAGGCCAGAGGATAGTAACACACACAGCTACTGCAGCAGCAGTAGTATGTAATCCCTGACTAGGCCCTGGTTATTAGTATGGCACCAACTGGTAAATCCCTTCCATTTAGCAACAGTTTCCTAGTAGCATGTTTTCTTTCCTCCTTTAGTACCTGCTGCACATTCTCAGAAACAAGACGCCTAAAAGGTATAAAAATTAAATCATCCAAGTGGTTAGTTGCAGTTTTTTCAGACTGTGGTGTATCAAATTCCCCTTGTCTTGTGTGAGTAAATCCAATCAGTGTGGAAGCATGTGGTAATTGCCCTTGCCCAATTTCATTAGAAGGGAAACACACTGTTACCTGGGCCAAAATGGAGTCACAATGGTGTTCTTTGGAGAGTCCTTTTGAATCTTCATAATGACCCAGGATATCAACTGAAAGAGTGGAAATGCTTACAGAAACATTCCTGGCCATAGGAATGAAAACACATGCGTTTTCGAATGCAAGGGTCCTGAAGCAAAATGTATTTAGTTATCTGTTTTGAAAGGATGCAAACCATAACTACTTAAGGTGTTCCCTATTCTGGTCCTGTTCAGTTTGTCCACCACTACATTTTGCTCTGATGGAGCATAGGAGAATTGGAATGCTGAATTGCAGCCTCTCAGTCTACCATAGCTAGACTGCACAGAAGGTAATACCTGATGTCCCCATTTGTTTATGTACCCTAGCACTGTGGTGTTGTCTGTAATCACCCTGGGAACCTCAGCTGAAGAAGAGATTCTTCACTATGGATAACAATTAAAGTACAGTTGCGTACACTTACCATAAATGTAGATGTTCGAGTGTATTCACTGTTGCAGTCATCACATTTGGATTATCTGCTTGCAGTAGCCCTCAGTCAGCCTGATTATCAAAGTCTTGAGTCCTGCGTCGGATGCTGTCTCATCTTCCATGACGTCAGGTAGTCAGGGGGTATAAAGCATGCAGCCGACGCCATTACATCAGTTTTTCTTTCCCCAGATGTCAGGTGCCCCCATAATGGGAAGCAGTTATATATAAGGTTAGACCTCCAACAAAAAAGCAAATACACCAAAAAGCTTTAAGCATTGCAAACAATAATAGAGGTATAGTCAGTAGAAGTCAGGGGGCTGGAGGGAGGGTAACCAGGACTGCAACAGTGAATACACTCGTACATTTACATTTATGGTAAGTGTACACAACTGTACTATGTTCTTCGAGTTTCACTGTTGCAGTCTTCACATTTGGGTAGATTCCCAAAGCTAAGGATGGGAGGAGGTAATTAGATAGCATTAGGACCAGCTATAAGGCCCTGCAAGACTGCAGTGGCAAAGCCAGCTCTGGATTTAGAAAAAATTGGCAAGTGGTAATGCTTGGTGAAGGTATGTACAGAACCCCAGGTAGCAGCTTCTAGGATGTCCCTGGTAGGGACACCTCTGAGAGGCTGTAGAGGTAGATGCAGCCCTGGTTGAATGTGGTCTTATCCCCCTGTGGGGTAGGTTTTCAATGGTGCATATAGCAGAAATGAATGCATTGGCTTATCCACTTAGAAATGGTTTGCTTTATAATGGCCTTCCCCTCTTCCCCTGCAGCAAATGCAACCAGCAGCTGTTCAGATTTCCTGAGAGGTTTAGTCCTGTCCAAGTAAAATCAAAGTTGTCTGTGCACATCCAAGGAGTGCAGTACTCATTTCACTTTGTTCTGTGGATTAGAAAAGAAGGTTGGAAAATGAATGGACTGATTAAGGGCCACACTGGATACCACCTTGAGCATGAAGGAGGGATTGGTCCTGAGGGATACCCTGTCCGCATGAAAGATGATGAAAGGCTCCACTGCCATGAGAGCTTGTAATTCAGACACCCTTCTTGCTGAAGTGATGGCTGGAAGGAAGGCTGTTTTCCAAGAAAGGAATTTCAATTCTGCATTTGCAGCTGGCTCAAAGGGAGGTAAAGTGAGCTTTTCCAGTACAAAGAACTCCAGGCTGGAGTTGGGGCTCTCCTGGGTGGCCTTAAGTTTTTGGCCCCTCTGAGGAACTGCTTCAGCAGTGGATGAGAGAAGAGGGGTGGTTCTGTATTGTAATGAGCTGAAATGGCTGAGGCATGAATTTTGATGGAGGAAAAGGAAAGGCCCTTGTGAAGCATCTCAGTTACGTATTCATGAATCTGAGGTAAATCGGGCACTGCTGTGCCCATCCCTGAGTTTGGCTCTAGGAACAGAATGTTTTCCATTTTTCAGTATAGGATTTTCTAGTACTAGGCCTCCTTGCCTCCAGAATCACATCCATCACTTGCTTACTGAGGGATGGTAACAAAGAGATCAGGTAATTAGCCAGGCTGCAAGGTTCAGGGTTTGAAGCTGTGGGTGCAGAATCTGGCCCTCCTGCTGGGACAGTCTGAGGCAGGTGCCATGGTGCCAGTAGTGACACACTGCACAAGAGGGGGTACCAGTGTTGGCATGGCCAGTCTGGTGCAATCAGTATTGTCCTTGGTTTGTCCTGTTTGATCTTTAGTAGTACCTTGGAGAGGAAAGGCAGAGGGGGAAAGGCATAAACTGATAGGTTTTTCCAGGTGAAGGACAGGGCATCCACTTTCCAAGCTTGTGTGTGGGGAGTCCTTGTGCAGAATTTGTCCAATTGGTAGTTCTGGGGGGAGGCAAACGGGTCTATCTCTGGGCTCCCCCATTTATTTCTCAACATGTTGTGAATATCTTTGGTTCCAGTTTCCACTCGTGTGGGTCCATGAGATTTCTGCTTAGGTCGTCTGCCAGTGTATTTAGCTTTCCTGGCAGGAATTGAGCCTGTAGGTGCACTTGGTAGCTCAAGGCTGTGTTCAGCATAGCCATGGCTAGTCTGCAGAGAGGATATGAGTGAGCTCCTCCCTGCTTGTTTATGTACCATATAACAGTGGTGTTGTCCGTCTTTACCAATAATTGTCCTGGAAGAATGTGTCCTTGAAGGCTGTCAGAGCATTCTGTACAGCTAACATTTCTTTTTGATTGATATGCAGGTGCATTTGACTCTGGTTCCATTTGCCCTGAATGCACTTCCCTGCCAAGTGAGCCCCCCATGCATAGTCTGATGCATCTGTTGTAATGGTTTGGGCGGCAGGGGGTAGAGTGAATGGCAGTCCCTTGTTTGTTGGCAGGCCTCTGCCCACCAAAGGAACTGTATCTGTAGACAAGGTATGATAGGAATCATTGATTCTAGACCCTGAGAATGTTGACACCATAGGCTTTTTAGATACCATTGTAGTTTCCTCATATGCAGTCTTGCATGTGGAATTAGTAGAATGCAGGAGGCCATGAACCCCAGGGCTTGCAGTATTTTCCTTGCAGATAGCTGGGTCTTTGTGGCCAGTAGTTTGAAGTAGGCTGGCAAATTAACTTGTTTCTCTGGTGTAAGGTAGGCCATCTGGGAAGTTGTATTAAAGCTTGGTCCCAGGAATATAATTTTTTGGCAGGGTACAATATGTGATTTCTTTTTGTTTATGGTGTACCCCAGAGAAGTTAACAATTTCCTTACAAATGCCAGATGATTTAATAGTATGTCCTGGCTTTCTGCCTGAATTAGACAATCGTCCTGGTATGGGTATATTTGAATATTTCTTTGCCTGCAAAATACAATGACTGGAGCTAGGCACTTTGTGAATACTCTGGGCGCAGTAGATAAGCCAAAGGGCAGTGCAGAAAACTGATAGTGCATGTAGCCTGCTTTGAAGCGTAGGTATCTTCTGCAAGATTCCCTTATTGGGATGTGCAGGTAGGCTTCCTTTAAATCCAGTGTTGCCAACCAGGCATCTTTGCCTAGCATAGGAAGTGGCTGATGAAGAGTTAGCATCTTGAATATTGGGATCACCAAAAATGTGTTTAGGATAGACATGTCTAGGATAGGACGCCAGGAATTATCTTTTCTGGGTACCAGGAAAACGTCTTGAGTAGAAACCTTGTCCCGATTCTTCTTTTGGGACAGGTTGAATACCCTGATGCTTAAAAGAGAGAGAACTTGCTTTTGAGCCTCTGCCCAGTGATTTTGGGGTAGATCTGGCCAACCGTTTGGGGTTGGTAAGGAGTGAAAGTGGAATCTGTATCCTTGGGAAACTATATTTAAAACCCATTTGTCTTGGGTAATGAATTCCCAATTTTTTGCCTGCAGGGCAATCTTTCCCCCTAAAGGAACAGTCAGTTGTGCAGGGCTTGGAAGGTTTAAGTTAAGTCATTGAGACAGTTTACCATAGAGGGGAGTCTTACTACTCCCTGCTTTGGAAGTGGGAGCCCCCCCACTGCTTAGTCCTGTGAGTACCTTGGGACTGAAGCCTGGGTGTTCTGCTGGTTCTGGGTTTGGACTGAGAAGGCCTGGAAGTGGCAGGAAAGGACCAATTCTTAGAGTGCCAATGCCTACTAAATTTGGGAGCCTGTACTTGCAAGAAATCTTTAACAGTTTGCACAGATTTAGCTTTTTCCTCCATCTTTTTTAGTACTACTTCTGCTTTGTCTTGGTTTAAGGGAGCATCCAGCAATTTAGCTTTAACATGATCTGGCAAAGATTGCTCCTTAAGCCAAGCATGCCTTCTAAGTACAGACCCAGTGACAGCAGCCCTGTAAGATGCCTCTAATTAATCAAAACCACATTGCAAAGTATGTTTTCCAACTTGTTCAGCAGAATGTATTAAATCCTGTAAATCTTTATTTTCAGCACAGTCAGGAATCAACATCATTTTTTGTTTAAGCAATCCAGTAATATGCTGCTGATAATTTAACATATGAAACTGGCAGTTTAAGGCCCTAATGGCCAAGGTTGCAGAAGTGTATACCTTCTTACCCCATCTATCCAGCGCCCTGGAATCTCTTATCAGAGGGGGTAGGATTTTTGGCAGTAGTAGCCTTAATGCCCTTGGATCCCTGTGAAATAGTCTCAGGATCCGCAGTAGGATTTTTAAAGAGGAACTTGAGAGTCAGGAACCCTGTAATAGCTATCAGTTTTTCTGGGAGCAGGAGGTAAAGTGTCAGGGGCCAGGCTAGATTCCGAGAAGGCATCATCAGCAATGTTCAGTTCTGGAGGGATGGCCAAAGGCCTGTGTTGGGGCAGGAGTAAGAAATCCCTAAGCCTCTTTTTGGAGTCAGAGTAATCCTGGCTCTCCCAGCGGAAATGCTCTCTAAGAGTATGCAAGGTTTCACCAAAAGAGAAATCCTCTGGAGGGGAAGCAGAGGGGAATTGAGTCCTCTGCATCAGAATCCTCATAGGTAGACAAGGGTAAATCCTGGTCATTAGAGGAAACAGAAATTTCAGAGTCCTGATCAGAAGGAAAATCAGTCCTAGGTCTCTTAGAGGGGGAAGGGTGGCTTCCCCTGATTAGAGTAATAAGTTCTTCAGCCATTCTTATCATTTGTTTTTTAGGCATAGGGGCCTGACCATGCGGTCTGGGCATCTGTTTTCTAGGCATGGATCGAGTTTTAGGCCTTGAAGAAGAAGATGGCGTCGGTTTAATATGCAAATCAGTAGGCCTGAATACACCCTCAGAAGCCTGTGCCTGTACAGCGGCTCCGGACCCATCCAAGGTGGAGCAGGTTCCAAAGTCAAAGAGGCATCTCGCGGCATACCGGACTCTGAATGGGTCTCAGTAGAGGCCTGCGAATCTGAAGTAGTGGTTATCAGGGGCTGCAAAAGCGTCTCACTGAGTATCGGTGAACTGGAGACTAGCTTAGGGGAAGTGTCGTCTTCAACTTTGGACCTATGCGGTCTGTCTCTGTCTTTATCTTTGTGGTTTTTTTTGGAATGTCGGTAGTCGGGTGGCTTACCAAAGCCATTTCTAGATAAATGAACCGAGTAGCAAAATATTTAGAAGCATAAATAAACCGACGAATAGTTCGAGGTTTGAATAAGGCACAAAACTGACAGCAAGGTACATCGTGGTCTGGGCCTAAGCAAGGAATGCAGTACGAATTAAAATCTTTGAGGTATTTGCTTTCCACAAGAAATACAATTGTTAACTTTTACTGACATCGGTTTACAGCAAGAAAAAGGTTCCCCAATGGGGTACTTAGCTTAGTTGAAGACTTCGGTTCTGACACTCGAAAACGAAAATTTCAGGAGTCAGCCGACTGGCACTTGCAAACTGCTTCTGCTTCGGGCACCGCACGGCAAGAAAGACTGAAGTAATGGTGTCAGCTGCATGCTTTACACCCCTGACTACCAGACGTCATGAAAAATGCGACAGCATCCGACGCAGGACCCAAGACTTTGATAATCAGGCCAACTGAGGGCTACTGCAAGCAGATAACCCAAATGTGATGACTGCAACAGTGAAACACGAAGAATATAATTTTTTTTACATCTATGTACTTTGGCTTGTCTCTCTTGTTGCAAAGACCCTGCCCTTTTACCACCATATATACAGCTTCCCATGCAAAATTTAATATGTTTGTTTTTACAGACTGAGGGGGACTTAGAAGAAAGTATGTAAGACCTGGATTCAGAAAAATCTAATCTCTTCACCAAAGAAGCTCTTTCATGACAAAATCCAGTACTGAAATATGAAAATCTAGTGGGTGAGAACATTGGGTCCAAA
Organism: Protopterus annectens; assembly: GCF_019279795.1. NCBI lineage: Eukaryota > Metazoa > Chordata > Ceratodontiformes > Protopteridae > Protopterus > Protopterus annectens. The sequence goes on from NC_056732.1 coordinate 569,308,680, forward strand.
CAGTCTTTAAGAACCATTGATTTTTTTTCTCATTTGCAACTTGGCAAGAGAAATCATAAGAATCATAGATGTTATGAAACCAAGTATCTGGAGGTATTCTCTGGATAAAGTTTCCCAAAAATTTCCAGATAAAAGTCTACTTTCTTCTGAGTCAAGAATGCCTTTAGCATGAAATAATCTGGAAAGAATCAGTGTCTTTTTGACTACTGATCTGAAAACCCAGGTCAATAAGGAGATTTGTAACCCAAAGTAAGGGATTCCTAACCCCTGGAAAAGGACTCTAAAAAGATAAGCACGTTGTCTAAATATGGAAAGCTGTGATTGCCTTCAGTCTGCAGTGAGCCATCACAGGAGTTAGTCACTTTGTAAATACTTTGGATCTGTAGATAACCCAAAGGGTATTGCAGAGAATTGATAATGTGATCTGGACGCAGAAGATGTTAGGAAAACTCTGAAATCTGTAGCAAACTGAATATGATGATAAGCATCTTTTAAATCTAGTGTTACCAGAAAACTCAGGTGAGGAATAAGAGGTAACTAACTTTGTAAAGTCAAATTCTTAAGCTTTGGTACTTTCACAAACAGACTGAGAAAAGATAGTTCGAGCACTGGTCACCAGGAGGTATCGTTCACTGGCACCATACAGATTTTTGGGTCTATATCAGCTTATTGAAAGGTGATAACATCAAACGCTAGTTGATCGACCTGTAAAGGTCGAACAGCCAAAATAGCGAAGACACGGAACAGCAATTTTTTTCCCAGGGAAAAAAGTTGCTGGGCCGTTGTCAGGAGTGTGCCATTTCCTCCAATGTGGTGCAATCTCGGAGTTGGTATATTTAAGTAGGGGGGGTGTGAGGGGCACAGCCCCCCACATCATGGGGTATGGGGGCAAAGCCCCCCACTTTATGTTGTGTTTTTTATTTTATTTTTTTTTTGTGGAGCAGTAATTTTTTTCCCTGGGAAAAAAAATCTGTGTTCTGTGTCTTCACTATTTTGGTTGTTCAACCTTTTGTGGTCGATCAACTAGCATTCAATGTTATCAGCTTTCGATAATGTGATATAGACCCAAAATTCTTGAATAAAATCTTTCTCCCCACTGATCTGAGGGCTCTTGCTCCTTGACCCCCAATAAAAGTATTTGGGATAAGACTGGAGGAACCAATAAAGTCTAATTTGTAGGATGATTGAGAATACCCTGACAAAGAGGAAGACTTTCCATCTGTAATCCTTCTGAAAAACTCTAGGAACCTATTTGTCTGATACAGTCTGATGAACAAAGGGAACAACTAAAAAACAGTCTGTGGGACAAATCTGAAGGGAGCAGGGAGGGGAAAGAAGAGCGAAATACTCATTCTGAATTTACTTTCCCTTTCTTCTGGAATGGTCCCTGCATTTTGTTTGATCCTTCCTGCCACTTTCCGTAAAATTCTGCTTGTCAGAAGCTTGTTGGGGGTGCTTTGTTTTGCTTTTAAGAAAAAAGGACTAGAGAACTTTGTAGTCCTTTGAAATAAAGGCTGACAGATGTTAGTAAACTGCTGAATTAATTTCTCTTTCTTCACTCTGTTTGAGCACCTGAGTTGCTGAAGGCCACACAAAACCTTATCCAAAGGAGAATTAAAAATATCAAATTTTACATCCTTTGATACTATACCAAAGCAAAATGTTTCATCACAGTAGCAACAATAGCTGCAGCACTGGCTACAGAGCCAGCACAATCATACACACTTTTTAAAGAAAATGTGATCTGAGAAATCAGCAATAACAGAATTAAGGCATGACCTTGCTTCTGAAGGAAAGGTGACAGAAATCCAAACAAGTCAACATATACTTCAACATATAGGCCTGGAAATTCAAAATTCTGAGGGTTAGAATTAAAGAACAGAAGATTCTCTTCCAAAACTTGTCAAAAGCTTTTCCATCCTTATTTGAAGGAGAAGGGTTAGCATTAACCAAATACTTATTAGTAGCTGGAGAAGAAACGAGAAACCAAATGCTTTTAAGACTGAGGAATTTTAGTCTGTCTCCCTTTGTAGGCACTTAATGTTGACTATCAGGCATATTACCAGTTATGTCAAAATCATCATCAGCCCCCCTTTTCCCATTTTTCTACATGGGGTTGGGGTATCATGTTAACTCTTGCCAGCTTTCTCGATTCAGTACCACACTCCTGCCTTCTTCAACACTTATGCCTGACTGTCGCACATCTTCTTTCACACAATCCATCCACCTCTTTGCTGGACATCCTCGCTTCTTCTTACCTTCTTCCTGTCTGTCCCAAATGTTCCTCACCAGATTGTCTTCTGCTTTTCTACACATGTGGCCAAACCACTGTAATCTATTCTCTTTGATCTTTTCTGCAATTGGAGCTACTTTGGCTTCTGCTCTTATGTCCACATTTCTTCAGCTGTCCCACAGTGTGCATCTTATCATCTTTCTCAGGCACTTCATTTCTATCACCTCTAACTTCTTCAACTGTTCTGCCTTTACTGCCCAGATTTCTGTACCATACAGTAGTACTGGTCACACCACTATCTTGTACACCTTACTTTTCAGCTTCTTTGGCATTCTTCTGTAATAGACTACACCTGATACTCTATGACAGTTGGTCCCTCTGATTCTAGCTTTGACCTCTTCATTCAGACTACCCTTTTCCTCAATTACTCCTCCCAGATACTTGAAGTTGTTTACCTGTTCCACTAACTTCCCTTCTATCTCTATCAGCTTCTTCTGATTTCCCCAATTTGCTGCCATTACAACCATGTTATCTGTGCTAAGTTTCATCCCATGTGCTTTAAGATTTGCATTACATTCTCCTATCCTTTGCTGAAGTTTTAGCTCAGGGTCTGCCTGTACTGCCACATCGTCTGCATACAGCAGCTTTGTTGATCTGTTCCCGCCAATCTGTTTGCTAATTTAGTCCTTCACCAGTATGAACAGCAGTGGGCTCAGAGCTGAACCCTGATGTACACCCACACCAACTGGGAACCCCTCTGTGAGGCCGAACACTGTCCATACTTACTTGAGTCATTGGGTCCTTGTACATAGCCTGTACTAATTCTGCCAATGTTTCTGGGACTTCAAACCACTGCAGTACTGCCCAGATCAGCTTTCTTGGGACCTTGTCATATGCTTTCTTCAAGTCTAGGAGTGCCCATTTGGACTCTCTCCTAATCTCTAGCTTCTTCTCAAGTATCTGCCTCACTGCAAACATCGGGTCAGTTGTACTGCATCCTGATCTGAATCAAAACTGCTCATCTCCCATCTTACATTCTACTACTCTAAGTATCTGTTTATCAATCACTCTCTCCATAACTTTTATGCAATGTGATAGGAGTTTGATGCATCTGTACTGCCCACAGTTGTGGATGTCCCATTGGCTCTTGTACACTGGCATAAGTATGCTTATTCTCCAGTCATCTGGGATACGCCTTTCTCTCCACACTGCTATTAGTACCCTCAGAAGCCATTTCTCCCCTATCTCACCCAGCATCTTTATCATAGCTGCTGTGACCTCATCTGAGCGTGCTACTTTCCCTGACTTCATCTTCCTTAGTGCTGTTCTTACTTCTTCTAGGGTGGGCTCCTTTCTTCTCTCATCGTAGGCTGTTTCTGGGGCAGTACAGCTTCTGTGGGGTTTTCTTCATTTAGAAGCTGCTGGAAATACTCCTTCCATATCTCTTTGATGTCCTCTGGGCTGGTGAGCAGGTTGTTGCTGGCATCCCTTATGAAGTGTGTCTGACTATCTTCTTTATCTTTTTGTCTTTGCCTAATATAATTTATTTGTGCCCCTTACTGAGTCACTTTCCAGAAGTTGGTACAGTGCCTCCGTTGCCCTACTGTTTGCTATTGCAACTTCTTTCTTACCTTCTTTGTTAGCCAACCAGTAGTCCTTCCTAGCCTGGTCAGTCTTTTCTTTCTCCCACTTCTTCCTGCACTCCTTTTTTTCTTTTGATGACTTCCAGGACTTCTGCATTCCACCACCAGCTTTCCTTATGTACCTTATTTCCATACCTAGCTCGGCCACATATCTTTTCTGTAGTCCTAACACATGCTGTTTTAGGTGCTGCCATTCTTCTTCAACTCCATCTATTTCTTCCTCTTCTTGGGGTGCTAGAGCCCTGAGTAATTCCTTGAACTGTTGTACTTTCTCCAGTCAACTTCCAGGTCTTCAGCCTGGTCTCTGTTGATTTTATGAGCCTTCTCTGACTGCTGCTTGCAGCTGATTGTGGCAACTAGTGGTGTATGCTGTGGGCCGACTCTTTCACTGGGGATGACTTTGCAATCATGGATTTTGCCCCAGTGCCTTTTCCTTACTAGGACGAAGTCTATCTGAGTTGCATGTTGACTATTCTTGTATGTTATCTTGTGACTGTCTCTCTTTCTGAACCATGCGTTGGCTACTATCAAGCCATTTGCCAGCCAGAAGTCTAGAATGGCTTCTCCTTCGTTATTCCTGTTGCTCCACCCATGTGGACACAGGCAGTCCTCGTATCCTGTTCTGTCTGTCCCGATATATGCATTCAACTCACCCATTATCAACATCAATTCATGTTGTCCTGCTTTATCTAGTAGATCCTGCAACTGCTGTCTGAGTGCACTCTTTTCCTCACCATCACAACCCTGCTGTGGGGCATAGGCTGAGATTATGAATACTGCTCTATCATTACACTGGAGCCTGACTGCCATGAGTCTGTCATTAATTCTGATGATATCCCTTACTGCCTTCTGAAGCCTCTCTCTCACCACAATTCCTACACCATTTCTAGCTTGCCCTCCACCTGAGTAATAGACTCTGGATTCCAAGCCAAGTGGCTTTGCTGCACTGCCCTTCCATCTCGTCTACTGGATACATAGGATGTCCAGCCTCCTCCATATCATCATGTCATCCACTTCCAAGCTGCGCCCTGTCCGTGAACCTACATTAAGTGTAGCCATTCTCAGTTCGTGTTTAGCAGGTTGGACAGTTTTACGTCCAGCTTTTGCTCAACAGAGCTATCCCAGGTAACCCAGGCTGGGCAACTAGACACCGGCCAGCCAGTAGCTTATTGACCCAGGGCTGCTGGGCTTTATGGCGGGCACACACTGACCAATAGGGGCACATATACCCCTATATATATAACGTACAGAAACATATATATTTTTAATATTCCTATGGTATTCACATATTAGTTATGTATATATGAATTTATTATGTTGTTTATACTTGATGTTATACATTTGATGTATTTACTATACATACATTGTACAGAGACAAATATACTTTTATACTGCTTTATACTGAAGCTATACCTTTTAATGAAATGTTCTTGCTGATTAATTAATCATTCAATCAAGGGTTAACCAATGAGGTGATACAAGTGTTATTTGAATTGCATTTATAACAGCTCAAAAGACTCCCACTTGGTTTTGCATTGTCTGAAGAAGTTTTTACGAAAACGCATTTTGTTTGTTTTGAAGCGTTAATACTTGTGGTTGTGTTACAAGGACCATTAAATACATTAATTTTAATCAGTTTCACTTCATTTATTGGATACGTTCCTCCTTGGGGGCTCGCAGCGGTTTTTGTTGTTTTTGGTTTCTGGTTTCTACTGCTGGCATCAATTTTGGATTACTGGTTGTACTGATGGCTGAGCTACCGGAGGTCGTGTCCGATGAAGTATTCCACCCCTCAGCTAAAGGGGAATTTAGGAAGATGATCGGTCAACTTTCTCAACTCATTGAACTACTCACCCCAGCATGCACAGCGTTTGTCTCGCTGACGTCTTCCCTACAAGGCAATCAGGAAGCTGCGAGAGTGAGAGCAGCTCCTTCAACAACGGACCATGTAGGGGGCAACAAATCTGCTATTTTCAAAAATGTATCTGCGGCAAGGGACTTACTGGATACTCCTTCCATTTTCCGTACCCAGGAACCACAGAATGGTGTACCGTCAGTTACAGACGAGAACTATGCTCGAGAGTCTACACGTGACAAGCCTTCTTCCAACAATACTGATGTTTCTGCCAAACCGTTCACTTTCAACTTTCAGGATATTTTACATAAAAACTATGGTTTCGGATCTCGAACCAACAATGACTCAAATCAGGTAAAAACGCCTATTTACAAAGATAACTTGGATAGGTTGTATTACCTTATGGACAAATACAAAAAGCTGGAAGTGGACAATGTTTATTTTAATGAGTGTTTGAAACACAAAATAGTCCCTAAAGGACTAAGAATTTGCAAATTTCCAAATAAAGTGCAGGATGGTACGGAATTTGCAAAAAACATTGTAAATATTTTCAATAACTGTGGTTTAGAAATTGTAAGAGCTATTATGAATGAAAATGAGAAAGAAAAAACTGTGTTGGTTAAGGAAATGGAACAAATCAATGATTATATTCTCCAAGATTTACTGTTTACTGTTGAAAGTGAAAGAAAAAAGTATTATGACATTTTTACATATGTTGATAGGAACTGTTGTACTAATATTAACCGTAAGCAGGGCAAACTGGACAGGGATCATAAAGAGTACAATGAAGGGACAGCATATCCCAAACCTAGAAATTATTACAAAATTCTTCACCTCAACATTACGATTTTGATACTGCTCACAACATAGATGACCAATATGAGCCTAACAATCATGAAAATGTGGAAGATTTTTTGAGTCAGATATCCCTTTAGACCCAATCCAGGCCCCCCTACCACGCCGCTCCAAGAGAATTCGCAACCAACCCTATGTTCAATACAATTACAACAGCCATGGGAGACAGAGAGAAGGGAGGGGATGGAATTAGATGATACATCTAACAATAATATTTTATTTTTAGGTTCAGTTTGTACCTACCAAGGTTATAATATTTTCAACTATAGTTCAATTGATGTGAATATTAATCATTTCAACTTATTTTCGAAAGGTTTTAAATATATCCCTTCTAGAAAAGCTAACTTGTCCAGATCTATTATTGATCTCAAGATGTTTATTAGAAAGAAAAATCTTACACTCATGTTCAACAACACTGTTAACATATCACCTTCTAATACTCTCCTAAAAAAACCCAGTACATTCAACCCACCCTTACACCCCCAGCTCAAAAATCTTGAGAACATTTTAGAGAGGGAGATCAGGAAACAAATAACAAAACACAAGGTCTTTAAGAACCTTAACACTGAGGAATTAGATTTACTGAAAGAATTAACTAACAATCATTCCATTAGAATTATGCAACCTGACAAGGGTGGGGGCACTGTTCTTATGGATGCTCTATTATATGAATCTAAGATGAAGGAAGAACTAAGCAACACAGACAAATATGTTTTAGTTTCACTCAATGAAGTTCATATAGCTTATTCCAAAATTCAATATTTGCTCAATGACTTTTTACTAGAAGGATCCATTTCTTTGGAGAATTTTAACTACTTACTCAACAAAACACCGAGAGTGCCTTCGGTGTTTGGGATTCCCAAGGTACATAAAAATGTCACCGATCCACCTCTCAGGCTTATTGTGGCATCAGAAGGAGCTATTATTTCTCCCTTAGCTAAATTTGTGGACCACAAGTTGAAAGAACTTTCAGCTTCGGGTGTGTCAACACTGAAGGACTCCTGGGACTTCTTGAGAATTTTAAAACCAGAATTGTATAGAGACAACATTTTGTTTATTACATTTGATGTCATTGATTTATTTGGAAGCATACCACATGACATTGGTTTACTATGGTTGGAGGAATATATGGTTACTTTTGGTACATTCAGACACAATGATTTTATTACCATTCTAGCCTTGATGGAAACTATTTTGAAAAACAACTTTATGTTTCACCAGGGAGAATTTTACAAACAAACCGTGGTGTGGCAATGGGGGCTCATTGTGCCCCAACTTATGCCAACATAGTTATGTCCTGGTGGGAACACACCTTTGTTTTGAATAGCAAGTACCAAGATTGTTGGATTCTATACAAGCGCTTTTTAGATGACATTTGTATATTTTGGATAGCAGGGGAAGAAAACTTTTGGAATTTTTGTCATATATTAAAAATACTACCAATTTTTTGGATTTCACTTATGAAGTGAACCAAGAAACATTTAATTATCTAGATGTTAACATTTCCAAAGTTGATGGTAGATTTTCATCAAGAGTTTACAGAAAACCGACATTCTCCAACTCCTACCTGCATTTTCAGAGTGGGCATCCTTTTTTCCAAAAGAAAAATCTGGTAAAAGGGCAACTTGTGAGAATTAGTCGGATGACATCGGAAGACAATGACTTCTTATTGGAAAGTGAAACGTATGTAGGATGTTTGCTAATAGAGGGTATCCTTTACCACTGTTAAAAGCATTGAAAGAGGAAGTTCAAAAAGGTAGATTAGACAGATTTCTTCCCATTTTGGGGCAAACTATTTCTAATACTATTGGTACTCCAGCAAATAATACTAACCACAGACAAGATACTTATGTACCAGATTACAATGGTGATTCTGATGTTATTAGGCAGGTGATAACTAGGGAATGGACCAAATTTCTTGAATTTACTGACTTAGAACCTTTACGGAATATTCCATTAGATTTTACATATAGAAGGGACTCAAATTTCAAAAACATTTTTGAGAATAAAACCAGAAATAAAGGTCGTGCAAGGTTAGGTACTTTCAAATGTGGGTTCTGTTCCCAGTGTTGTTATGTATTCAATGGATGCAACTTAGAATTGACTAGTAGAAACAAAACATTACACAGTAATGGTTTTGCTAATTGTCATACAACTGGACTAGTATATCTTGCTTCATGTAAAATATGTGGGTCTTTCTACGTTGGAAAGACCGAAAGGAAATTGAAAGCATGTATTTATGAGCATTGTTACGAAATAAGTAAACAAAACCATACAAATGCACTATTTCGTCATAAAATTACCTGTCCAGAAGCTATTTACCTATTTTTTGTATTAGAGGTTGTTGACAAAGATACCAGAGGGGTATGTGGGAAGCCGGTTAGAATACCGGGAACTTTTCTGGCAAATCTTTTGGATGCCACAACCCCTGGACTAAATGATACCATCTCCATTAAACCAGTATTAAAACTTAGACAGGCAAAACTATAAAATTAAAATTATCAACCACCAATTATTAACTAATACACATATTTTTATGTGTTTGAGATTTTATTAAACTATCATATTAATCAATTACTAATGTTTGATATTAGAATTCAAGTGTATATATATAACGCATAGAAACATATATATTTTTAATATTTTAATATTCCTATGGTATTCACATATTAGTTATGTATATATGAATTTATTATGTTGTTTATACTTGATGTTATACATTTGATGTATTTACTATACATACATTGTACAGAGACAAATATACTTTTATACTGCTTTATACTGAAGCTATACCTTTTAATGAAATGTTCTTGCTGATTAATTAATCATTCAATCAAGGGTTAACCAATGAGGTGATACAAGTGTTATTTGAATTGCATTTATAACAGCTCAAAAGACTCCCACTTGGTTTTGCATTGTCTGAAGAAGTTTTTACGAAAACGCATTTTGTTTGTTTTGAAGCGTTAATACTTGTGGTTGTGTTACAAGGACCATTAAATACATTAATTTTAATCAGTTTCACTTCATTTATTGGATACGTTCCTCCTTGGGGGCTCGCAGCGGTTTTTGTTGTTTTTGGTTTCTGGTTTCTACTGCTGGCATCAATTTTGGATTACTGGTTGCACATATACCCCTCCCACCGTTAGCACGAGTCCCTGGCATGGGTCAGAGTAGGCCAGGTCCTCAACCTACTTATCACCGGTAACTACCCATGCCCATTTTTGGCAACATTAGTCAACATGACTGAATCACCTAGAGCCATATTTTACGCCATCGAGTGGCTAGCCCTGCCACGGCATGCAATCTGTGATCTGTGTTCTCCTATCTTGAGGATACTGCGCACTACAGTAGATGCCCAAAGCGGTTGGTCTGTACAACTTTTCCCCCTATAGGACACCATGTAGAGTCTGTGCTTCTGGCCCACAGCTCCATTCAGTTTGAGATGGAAACACTCAGCATGTTTTTCAGACATGGGAGAAACCCCGTGGAGACACAGGGAGAACATGAATACTCCTGACAGGCATTGGTCAGAGGTCAGGATCGAACCTTGTGCATGGGAGGCGATGACCTTAACCACTAAGCCATCTGGTTCAGTCTGCAGTGAGCCATCACAAAAGTTAGACACTTTGTAAATACTTTGGAGCCATAGATAACCCAAAGGGTTACACTCGACGGTGTAAAATATGGCTCTAGGTGATTCAGTCATGTTGACTAATGTCGCCAAACAGGTTATATCAAAAGCAATCTCCAAAAACTGTCAAAATAGGAGAGATATGAGTAGGTGGTGGAAAATCCACTTGCATCATGTCATAAAACTTTCTTAAAGAAGAGGGAATTTCCATCTGTTCCCACTGAAACAAGTTCTTCATATGGGACACAGTCTGAGAAAAGGAAAATTATTCTACAGGAGACATTGAGTACACACTTTACTTAAATTCAGATTCTGGGATATGGGAAGAAACAGAGATGCCCTGTTGCTGTCCAAGTCAGAATCATCAGGTAAGGCATCCTCAGGCACTGAGGAAATAACACAAGGTCTTTTAGTAACATTGCTCATCTGTTCTAAAGGTTCAAAGCCTGCAGTAAACTCCTAGTCAACATAATAAACTCATCCTTTATCAACTGAAAAGCTGTCAACAGCAGATAAGTGTTCAATTTTGTTTTCTTTCCTTCTTTCTTTCATTTAGGGACATCGCTAGAAGAGGACCAACTCAAGGATGGAACCTTATCCGGGGGAAAAGGTCTCTTCACTGAGCCATGCAGGGAATAACACTCCACTGAAACTCTCAAGATCAAAATATGTGTCTGTCTCATGCCCGATAAGAACACCTAAACAGACATAGAGGGCTTGGCTAACCCCAGGTCCATGGTGGCTGTAAGGAGTACAACAGAGGGCTCCAGAGTAACCAGTGAGTGGTCTGAGCAACAGCAAATGACCACGGCAGAGTCACCCACCAGCAGCTGCTGCTTCAGCTTGGTAAGGGACCCCTTGCAGTTTTCTTTTTCCTAGGTAAAGCAGGAGAAGGAAATAAAGAACTGATGAGTTAAGCCTCTTCCCTGGTTAGCACAGCTGGAATGGTCAGATGGAAGTTAAGGTGTCACTAAAGTGATCAGAAGCACTACTACTTACTATTCCAAATTATAAACTAGCCCCATTAAAAAGTACAGTTGTATAAGTTGAACTTGCCATAACAGTAGATGTTCTAATGATCACTGCTGCAATAGTCTTAGCTATATGGGGTTATATCCTGCTAAGGATATAATGGTCAGACAGCTTCCAAAGCTTCATGGCACCTTCCATGTCCCCAAACTGCCAAGCAACTCAAGTTGTGCTGACTAAAAACAAGTTTGGACATGTAGCCCTTCAGAGCTTTCCTGCCAGATTAGAGAGGGAGGGAGGCTGAGTCATGAAAGGACAATGCTAGGAACAACAAAAGTAAATGTCTACATCCTGGCATAAAAAATTCACCAAAATGAAGGGGGAGAGAGGGAGGGATGGAGTGGCTACTGCAACAGTGATCAGACATCTACTGTTAGTTCAACTTACACAGTTGTACTATGTTCTTTATATTGATTACTGCTGCAGTAGCCATAGTTATATGGATAGATTACCAGAGCTAACTATGTTTGGGAGGTGGAAGGAGAAAGATCCAGAAGCCCCTGGAGAATGTTCCTAGCAAAGCTTGATTTAGATCTAGATAAGGAAGCAAGCTTATAGTGTTTTGTAAATGTATGTACAGAGGACCAAGTAGCAGCTTCTAGAATACTTCTAGAATCCAACCCTTTCCGAAAAGACATAGATGATGCCAAGGTCTTGGTGGTGTGGGCCTTGACCCTGCCTGGAATAGATTTGTTATGCTAACTATAACAAAAGGTAATAGCCTTAGACAACCATTTGGAAATAGTCTGTTTTGACGCAGGCCCTTCATTCTTCTTACCATCACAAGAAACGAACAATTGATCCAAAAATCTGCAAGTCTTGGTTCTGTCAAGATAGTATCTGAGTTGTCTATGGATGTACAAGGTGTAGAGTACCGTTTTTCCATTATTTTTAGGTACAGGAAATAAAATGGAGAGATGAATAGTTTGGCTGAAAGTAAACTCAGACACCACTTTATGCATAAAAGAAGGATTAGTTCTCAAAGAAATCCTCTCTCTGTGGGAAATAAGATGGGGTTGACTCACCATCACAGCTTGCAAATCAGATACCCTACTTGCAGAGGTCAGAGCAATCAGTAAAACTGTTTTCCATGTTAAGAACCTCAAGTCAGTCAGATTAGCTGTTTCAAAAGGAGCAAATGTTAGCTTCTCTAACACAAAATTAGGATCCCAAGGAGAGGCCACCAGTTTTCTAAGAGGCCTCTTATCCAAAACCCCTTTCAAAAACATTTTGATATGAGACTGCATTGAAAGAGAAGGATCTATGAGCAGACATGCTAAAATGGCCTATAAATGAACCTTGAGAGAGGAATAAGGAAGGCCATAAGATAGTAATTCACACAAGTACTGTAAAACCAGAGAACAACCATCCCTGAATGGGTGCTGGTTATGTTGTTGGCACAAACGTGTTTCCATTTGCTAATGTATGATTTTCTAGTAGCATACTTTCTTGCCTCCATTACTACTTGCTGCACATTATTGGAAAACAAGTTCCTAAAAGGAATTAAGTCCCTGTCATCCAGCCAGTCAACTGAAGATAATTGATATTGAGGTGTATCAAGGGAGAACCATGGCTGCCTGGTCCAGAAGGGAATAAACACAATGACATTGGGGGATTCCTTTTGAACCTTCTGAAGTACCCTGATAATAGTGGAAAGGGTGGAAGGGCATACCGGAACATTCCTGTCCAAAAAAAAAAAAAACAGTAAAGAAAAGGCATCTGTCTTGCATGCCTTTTTGCATGGAGTCCTGGAACAGAATTTTGCCAGTTGATTGTTCAGAGAGGAGGCAAAGAGGTCTGCCTGAAGTATTCCATACAGATGTATCAAATCTTAGTAGATCCCCCCCCCCCCAATCTAGATCCATTTGTGAGGGTTTGCCCTGCTCCTGCTCAGCTTGTCGGACAGTTTTGCTCTTATGGAATGTAGGGTGCCTGTACAGTGAAATTGTGTTGTAAAGCTACATCCCAAACTAACATGGCTAGTCTACAAAGGGGGTATGACCTGATTCCCCCTTGTTTATTGATGTACTTACTACATGACTGTGGTATTGTCTGTAGCCACTTAGTTCCCAGTGACCAAAGATGGTTCAGAGAGTTGAGTGCATTGATCATGGCAAGCATCTCCTTGATATTTATGTGCTTGTGTCTGTCCTTTGTGCCCCACACCCCTGCACTTTTATCCCTCCAGAATCTGCTCTCCGAGTGAAGTTCAAAGGGTTTGTGCTGACTGAATGCTTTGGAGCAGGAAGTGAGAAAGAAAGACCTGCATTTAAGGACACCTGTTGCCGCCACCAAAAAAATTATTTTCTGACAAACCCAAGCTGAAAAAATAAAGTGTGTTGATACTCGGGTCAGAGAGATTTCAGACACCACTGTAACTTTTTCATGAGGAGTCTTGCCAAAGGAATCATGAGATGAGACCCAAAATCCTAAGGTATTCCCTCACACTGGCAGAAGTCTGAGAGGAAAACCTTAGAAGTATATGTAGATAATCTATTTTTTCCTGTGGAAGAAAAGTTCTTTGAACTGAGGCATTAAGTTGAAATCCCAGGAATACAATCCAATCCTGTGTGAGGGAATCAAACAAGTCTTTTGAATGTTCTCTTGGAATCCCAGTTTGTGCACGATCTCTCATCCAAGAGAGAGAGATTCCTGACACCTTGAAAAAGAATCTGCAAAAATAAGCAAGTCATCTAAAGATGGAAAATGTGGATACCTTGTGGCCTGCAATGAACTATAGCAGAATTTCTATACTTTGTGAACACTCTTGGTGTGGTGGATAGTCCAAAGGGTAAGTCAGAGAACTGATAATGGATACACAAAACCTAAAGAAACATCTGAAGTCTGGATGAATAGGAATGTGATAAGCATGTTTTAAGTCTAGTGTTACCAGGAAATTTGAAAGATGAAGAAGAAGAGGTAACATGTTGTGAATTGACAACATTCTGAATTTAGTCACTATCCTAAACTGGTTTAGAAAAGAAATATCCAGAACTGGTCTCCATGCATTTTCTTTATTTATCCCTATTTAGTTTCTGAGAAAGAAAACCCCGCACTAGACGAATGACAAACTGAGCTCTCCTCTAAGTCTGAATCAGATATCTGAGGACAAAAGCCTGAATCCATCCCTGGATTTTCCTATTTAAATTCAGAATCTTGAATATCTTCAGGACAAGAATAACCCCTCTATCTTTTACCAGAAACTAGTTTACAAGAAGAATCACTAGAATAAATTGACCATTGAGCCAGTCCCAGTAAACTACTCCTATCCAAAGAACTTTGTGGAGGGTTAGACGCATGTTTATTTTTCTGTTTCATTTTTGACAGGAAACATGGGTCCAACCATGTTACTAATTGCAGCAGCTGTTTCCCCAGGATGGGTACAGCATTCTGACACAACAGGGAAATCGTCCCTGCTCCCTCTCCCAGGACTGACAAGAGTGGCTTTCCATTGCTTACTGAGGGGACCCCAACAGCCACAGAGGCAATGTCTAATCCCCCTCCCAGGTCCATAGTGGCTATAGGTGCTACAACAGAGAGATCCGGGTAAAAGATGAGTGGCCTAAGGTACAACAAATGGCCATAGCAGAGTCATCCACCTGTGGCTGAGGCAAATTACTAGGCTGCTGTGGTGGCAAAGGCCATTTACTTATTTTTTTTCTTTTTGTGGCTGGAAGAAGGACCAACAATGGGGCTGGTAGTCTATTCCATGGTCAAGCCAAAAATGTTACCTATTTCCCAGAGAAGACAAAAAATACCAGTGCACCTACCAGTCCAAAAAAAAACTTTTCTGATAGAAAAAAAAAACAGTAAAAAACATTTTTAAACTCTATAGCAGCCCTACAGTGGAAAAATAAACAATATTTCTACACAGAAAATATATTTGCAGTTATTTTACAGTACTTTTAAACTGACAGACATAAACTAGTGAAAAAGATACTAAAACAAGACCAACATGAAGGTAAACCACTGGAATACAAACTAGTCCAAACAACCAAATGAAGAAATCCAAAATAACGTACACGTTCAGCCAAAAATACAAATATTTATTATAACTTCCACAAAGCTTTTGGGTGATACCCTTCCTCAGTGTGTACATACTATACAACCAAATCTCTTGTTTAATTTAAACAAGACACAGCCCAATCAAAAAACATTCCATATCAAACAATTATCAAGTAATTATGGCTTAAAGCCATAGACACAAGTTAAAGCAGCTTCAAATAAAGTCATGCACATCATTCAACATATAATACAATAAAAATATGTACATATGTGTATATAAAATATATATATATATATATATATATATATATATATATATATATATATATATATATATATATAGATATGACATAAATACTCAGCACCACCCCTTCTATACCAACATTAACTGGGATTGTTGTAAAAGGTGATTTTATATTTAATGTTATCGGTATCGTTTATATAACTCTGTACCATGTGTAGATAAAAAATTTAAAGATAGGATCATTGAACATAAATCGGAAAGAAGAAGTAAAGTTAACACAAATACTCTTGTCAGGCATATAGATGAAGAAGGACAGAAACGTAATTCACTTTTTAGGGTTATAGATATTGTATTTCGAAATAAAAGGGGTGGTGATTTAAATAATATTTTAGAAACCTGTGAATAGAAATGGATAACATTTTTAAATGCAGACAGTGTATCTGGCTTGAACACAGCAGGTAGTATCAAGCCTATACTTAAAAAGAAGCAATTGATGCTAACATATTTATTCTTAAAATGAGTATTTGTATTTGTCATATTTTTATAGTCATGCATTTATATATATATATATATATATATATATATATTTTTTTTTATACACATATATACATATTTGTATTGTATTATATGTTGAATGGTGTGCATGGTTTTATTTGAAGCTGCTTTGACTTGTGTCTATGACTTTAAGCCATAATTACTTGATAATTGTTTGATGTGGAATGTTTTTTGATTGAGCTGTATCTTGTTTAAATTAAATTGAGATTTGGTTGTACAGTATGTACACACCGAGGAAGGGTATCACCCAAAAGCTTTGTGGAATTTATAATACATTTTGTATGGGCTGAACGTGTCTGTTATTTGGAATTCTTCGTTTGGTTGTTTAGACATAAACTAGTGCTCAGTTTAAGAGTCTCAAGACCGTCCATTATAGAACAACACTAGCTTTAAAATAACTTCCCTGAAGAGGAAAATAATAAAATAATAAAACATTTAAGAAAATGGAAGCTTTTTCCTCAAAGGGAAATTCTCTGCCCAGAAAAGAAAAGTAAAAGCTGACCGTCGAGTCTCAAAAGCTTCAGAGGAGTGTACTCTTCAGCAGCAGTAAACTCTGAAGGGCTAAATACCCAAACTTGTTTTTCGTCAACTCAGCTTGTATTGCATGACAGATTTGGCATGTGAAAGGCATTCTGAAGCTTTGGAAGCTGGCTGGTTGGCTGTTACATCCTTGGCAGGATATAACCCCCATATAGCTAAGGCTATTGTAGCAGTGATCAGTATGAAGAACATAACAAAATTCTCCCATAAACGCTACAATTTTGCTCCCAAAAAGCAGTTAATACAATTAAATATAATGTGCAAAAATGGGGAAAAAGTTGTGGATGGATAAATAAAAAGACTACCAAAACCGAGTCATGTGATAGTCTAGACAAAATAGTAAAAATAGCCCTGAATACCGGTATTTTTAAAGAGATGCAGTACAGTTGTAAAAAAAAAAGGGGGGTGGTGGTGGAAAGAACTCCTCAAAGGGGACTTGTCTGCCAAGAAATGGAAGAAAGAATCCGGTCTTCAATTCTCTGAAGCCTATTAGAAGCTTTCTTGAGGGCAGCAAGAAAGTACTGAAGATATTTGCCCCCCCAGAATACTATTTTCTCCCATGGGAGCTTGAGCCACAGCAGCCTGGATGTGTGTTGGGGAATCTCAGACTTTGGAAGACTAGCAGATTGGCATATTCTTGGCAGAATATAGCCTATATTGCAGCAGTGTTATATGATGAACATCTAATGCTTCTCAGTTCTAGCATAAAGCCTAGATAATCTTGCAGTGTTCAACTCTTAAGGAAAAATCTATTGAGAAAAAACATCCTCCACTTTTCCACAGAAGGAAATAACTACTTTCCCAAAGCCACTCTCTCTTTCTCTCAAGTGGAGAATTTTTAAATCTCCCTCTTACTATATTTTGCAGTTTGTTAGAGCTGCAGAGAGGCAGGATAATTGAGTTCAGCTGCTTCAATCTTCTTGCTTGCTTTATGGGCCTTAAACGTTTCATAACACATTGTAGGTAATTACCAGTAAAAAGCAGCTCCACGGGTAGAAACACTCAGTCCAGGAATCACAAATGTGGTACAACCAGAAATAAAATGAAGTTAAATAACTTTAATGAATAAAAACAGAAGAATTAATCAAGCGCTTTCGCCTGGTTCCTACCAGGCTTTATCAAGATACTGCTCAGTGAAAAGTAAAACCATTTTATATCATTATACATACATCAGGTGATCACTTAATCGACCACTCCTGGTGTTAATTATGATAATTAGTTAAAAGTTTAAACATTTTTTAAGGTGTCTTTGAAGTATTTTTTAAGGTGTTAAAATATTTGTACTCCCTGCAAGTCAATAATACTGCAATAACATGTTGTTTTAAAAACTATCTAGATACCTTGTGTGTCAAAAAATCTTGTAGAAATAAATACATATAAGTAGTTAATGCAAACCACTAATAATTCATGCAGTGTGTTAAATAACAATTTTTTAAAAGTGCAAATACTAAGAACAAATATTAAAAAATATATACAAATATGCACTTAAAATGTTCTAAATATAAATCCTTATAGTAAAAACATGTACTTCTGGTTGAAAGTTAATAACATAAAATAAAAATTCATCATTAACTAACTGCCTGTTGATTACCTGGCATTTTCAAAGCAGTCTTTTGTTTACTCATAATTTCTCCCTGCTAAGCTTTAGTGCACTTGCTATACTGATGCTATCATTTAGACCTGGGGGTCTTGCTGCATTTAATTTCAATTGCCACAAAAGTTCTTTATGCTCTAGACGAGTCTCCCAGTCCCCTCCTCTGGGATTCTGGGTGACCTGGTCTAGGACAAGGAATTTTAGATGCATGTTAATACATTGCATTGAATGTTTAAAAAAAGCATTAGTATCTTTCTTCTTACTAATTTCGTATAGATGCTCATAAATCCTTTTTCTTAGTGGCCTTCGGTCTTGCCAACATAAAAACTGTGACACTCCATGCAAACACCAAGGTAAACCACCCCTTTTGATGCACAGTTAAAATATTTTGTTGTACTAATCTTAAAGTTCCTAGAGGGAATGTGTAAACTATTATTATTGTATATGTGTACACACTGGTTGCATGCACCGCATTTGTAGGTACCTACCTTGTTAGAAAAATGTGAATGTGTTTTTCTGTTATTTTTATTCTCAAATAGGCCCTTTAGATTAATATCTCTCTTTCTTGTGAATCCAGGCTTGGCGGGTACAATTTTGTTAATGTCCTCCTGTAATGTCAAAACTGGCCAATATGTCAAAATAGTCTTTTCTACCTGTTGGGAGTCCCTAGTGTATGTATACACAAAGTTATTATATGACAATTGTCGGTCAGCCTCTTGAGTGTGCTCTAAAATCTTACCTTTCCCAAGTAATGGTAGATACTTAGATTCCCTGTTATCAAGAACCTCTTTAGCTAAATTATCCACAAGATGGACTGGATAGCCTCTCTCAAGAAAGAGTTTTTTAAAAAGTCAACTTCTTTAAGAAATAAATCTTGAGTACTTGACATCCTGGATGCACGAATGAGTTGACCTTTTATTATACCCTTTTTCTGATAAAAAGGGTGCCCACTATCAAAATGTAAGAATGTGTTGGAAAAAGTCGTCTTTCTATATATTTGGGATTGGAAAAAGTTGTTGACATAATCTTTGAATAAAAAAAAATCCAAATAATGTAAAGAATTTTTGCTCACGTTATGTGTGAAAGCCAAAAAATCTGTAGTGGAATTAATGTACGTGATGAAATTTGAAAAACTGTCCATGTCACCATCCCATAATATGCAGATGTCATCCAGGTAACGTTTGTAGTAAGTAATATGCTCAGCCCAACCAGATGAAAAGATGTATTTATTTTCCCAATAGTATAATACTATGTTCGCGTATGTTGAGGCACATGGAGCACCCATCTCTACACCTTTCTTTTGCCGGAATACTTCTCCATTAAAATAGATGAAGTTATTCTCAAGAACTACTTCCATGAATTCCACTATTAGCCTAACTGTGTTATTACTTAGGTCAGATTGTGTTGTCAAAATTTCATTAAACCAATCTATACCTATTGAATGAGGAATACTGGGAAATAGCTCTATGATGTCAATAGTTACCATTAATATCCCTGGGTTGTAAAAATTTTGTTGGACATCATTAAGAAATTCCCAGGAGTCTTTACAAATATATTTTATGGTTGAAACAAATTCTTTTAGTGTCTGATCGATATATTTCCCTAAAGGCTCTGTAATACTCCCAGCTCCTGCTACTATAGGTCTGAATTTTAAAGGGTTCAGACCTTTGTGCACTTTTGGAATCCCAAAAATTACCGAGATCCTAGGTTTTGGGACATGCAAATAGTTATGTAATTTCTCGTTAATAGCACCTTGCATCAAGTTATCCATTAACATAAAGTTGATCTTAGAGTACGCAATGTTCACTTCATTCCTAGAAACTAGTTCATAAGTGTCAGCATCCTGTAGCAAAATATGAATATATGTTTCATATGCCCAGTTGTACAGTAGAACAACACCAGCACCCTTATCAGGTTTCATTACCCTGATACCCTCCTCTTTGAGTAAATTAGTTAACTGATATAGGTGGAAATCAAAGTTATCAGGTGGTTGGTTTGCACTAAGTGCTTGTTTCTTTCTTAGATCCATTTCTACTAATTCCTCAAAAATTCTTAAGGTGGGGTGGGTGGGTGGGTTAAAAGTACTACACCTTGTGTTTATGTGGTTAGTTAAAGATTGCCCTTTAAAGAATAATGCAAGATTTAGTCTCCTGATGAATAATTTGAGTTCTACTAGTGTTTTGGATAAATCCATGGTGCGCAGGGGGACAAAGTGAAAACTTCTGGTAAACAACTCAAAACAGTCAGAGGTTGGTATAATTTCCGTAAAGTTGTAAATAGTGTAGTTGTTTTTGGTTACCACCTTGTAATTACCACTAGATGAGTCCCTATCAACATCTTCATCATTAACTAAACCACCTTCATTAGAATCAGTTACCTGCGTAATCTGTTCCAATTCTGTTGGTAGAACAATTGTATTCCTGCCGCCTGGTTCTGCCCTGGGGATACTGAAAAACCTGATGCTGATTTTTGTTATTGTCTTTTTGAGCCAGTCGCTCACTTCTCCTGGGTGGGTCTGCTAATGGGGTATTAGTGTTCTCAGTGTTATCAGCTATGTCAGTTCTCCCTTCATCATTAGCAGTATTACGTTTGAATTTTCCTGGCAAGGGGTAAGCCCTCCCATCCCTATATTCAATCAAGTCACGCTCCAACTTTCTTATCTTACGACTGACTATCTTAACACAATGTTGGTCCACTTCGTTAAAAACTTTATCATAACATTGTTTAATACTAGGAAAGTTCTTGTCTTTGACGATACTGTCATTTAATGTTGTTAGTTCATTCAGTAAAAAGTTAGCTTTAGTTTCATAATCTTGGATCATGAGATCCAACATTTCCAAACCAGTTTTATCGAACAGTTCCACCAACTTCGTGTATAAGTTGGAGCCCAACACAGCGTTGTTTGAAAACTTGAAACAACGTAGTCCTTTCGGAAAACGTTGCACACGAACACACTTTCTCAAATAGTCTATCTCCAGTTGCATGTTCTTGTAAGCGTATAATTTATCATTTAGTTTATCAAAGTCACGCTCCATACAATTGTAATGCTTTTGAGAACTCAAAACAGTACCTTGTTTGAAAGAAAATTGCTGCTCAGTCCAAGCATGAAAGTTAAAATCCTTACGCTGACCACCATTCCCATTGACGCAGCTCGATTGCACTCTGGCTTGCTGTTCCTGAAGATCGGTTCCGACCAATAAGATCTCATCAGGAAGTGCCGCTCTAAACACGCCATTCGGCTCCCCTAGTGGTGGTGGCGTACGCTTCGTATTCAGTCCTTGCTGTTGGTTTCCAGGTAGCAAGGAAGTGCAGCTAGCATTGCGTGAATTTTGTTCATTTGTGTTAACAACGATAAGACTTGGTTAAATTCTCCGCGTGAAACTGGAACATCATCCGGTTCATTACGGAGTAAAATCGGTGTATTTAAAAAATCAGCCTGGTCCAAGTCTTCTGCCATGGAGAAACAAGACTAATCCAACTGATGTAAAAACGAGTACAAAAACCAAGTAAAAAGCAGCTCCATGGGTAGAAACACTCAGTCCAGGAATCACAAATGTGATACAACCAGAAATAAACTGAAGTTAAATAACTTTAATGAATAAAAACAGAAGAATTAATCGAGCGCTTTCGCCTGGTTCCTACCTGAGGTAATTACCAGTAAACTGACATGAAACTGCGGCAGCTAAAGAGAATTTGTTGAGCTGGTATTACCTGTTGGGAGGCAGACAACATAGAAAAAGCTCTATCAGAGTTGCTGGAGCTATTAGGAAAAAAAAAACTTGCACTGGAAGGCAGGAAGATGTATGCTTTCTGTACTGACTGAGATATTCTGAACTCAAACCTAAATCTCAGTAAAAGACCTCATTCTCTTTTATGTTCTAGCTCTAATTTTTCTCTTTTAAAGCATGAGTTTTGTTGGTGTAGCAAAACAATGTTTTATTTTTGGATTATTAAATCTTTGCAGAAGTGTTAAGAAGACACTGAACTTAGAAAGATTCTAAAATATAGTGTGCCCATACATTATAGCCCTGAGCATGTGACTGAAAGAAGGCCCTAAGAGAAAGCAAGTTTGCCAGAGTGGCAGATAATGTACACACTCCTGTTTTGTACAGTCTGCTGGCAAAATACTGCAAAATTAATTGATTAACTAACTAATGGGAAATACTTTAAGGCACTGATACAGTCCAGATCCAATCTACAGCAGCTTCTGTCCAAAAAGGGCCAAGCAAAGAGATCTTACAGCAGTCTGTGGCCACGTAGGGCTGAGGTCTAATGGAAATGACAAGCATGGGACATAGCATTATTGTAGGAGCAGATACTGGGCACTGGGCAGTGCCTGTTGGGGATTGTTACATCAGCAGCTGTTTATGCTGATGTTAAAAGATGGCACAGAAGCATACTTTTGATGTTTGAGAAAGTGACTTGTAATGGATGCCTAGTGGCCAAGTAGGCTAGTCTCTTGGTTTCTTTTGTTTCTTTTCGGAGATCTACAGAACCCTACATTGTTGGACCTACACAAGCAAACATTAATGGTCACTGAAAGAAAGCTAATATTCTGGCATGCCAACTGGGATTGGCAGCTATGGTCAAAGCATAGCACTAACATGAACATTTATCTCTGATGCAACAGTTTGAGCACTTTGATTTTATTTATCTAACCAATAAATGGATCCAACCAGGAAATAACAAATGGATGTTCAGTGCAAATTTTAGTACCAGGAGGTTGGCCTTTAGGCAAACAATATGTTACTGTGAGGCATCTGACCTTTCCAGAACTAGACACTGCCACTAACAGTTTATAAGACTCTTTCTTCTTAGGCAGCAGAAAACAAAAGGGTCCGTGATGCACAACTGAAGAAGGACTAGTCCAACAGGTAAGTACTGGTGTAGTACATTCATGGCCTCAGATAACAAAATGCATTAGTTGTCATTAAGAGGGACCTTTTATTAGAAAGTGTTCATTACAAGATGCATATACGGAATGGAATGTGAAGAAATAAAAGAAATCACAATGCATACATCACAATATAGTGTATTACAGGTTAGTGCAAGTCATATGAAAACACAGTCAGCTGTAGAAATGGTAAACCTGCTCAAGACCTGTGTGTCTATAGCAGTTTGACAACCACAGTAATGAGTTAGTACTAGGAGCAGATAATGTATAGGGATAGAACACAGGTCTTCTACAAGTTAGTGCTAAGAACAGATAATGTATATGGACAGAATACGTGACTTTGTACAAATTAGTACTAAGAACAAATACTCCTCAATTTAAATAAATGTGGACTACACGTGTCTGAGTCAAAGAAATTGACATTTTTAATTTGAGTTAATTCAACTGTCAACCTAGTAAGAAACTTGGTCTATCTCTGACTCTACTCAACCAAGATTCAGACCACAAGGACATGGGTTAATATGTGGGCAGTTTAGAGTAATGAGTCAAATATCAGATTTCTGAGAGGTAAGATAAAACCCAAGTACCAAAAAAAAGCACACACACACACAAACACACCCTTACAAAGACACTGGAAGAACATGCAAACTCCATAAAGGCAGTAATCAGAGGTAAGGATTGAACTCCAAAGCATGAAGAGTTAAGGCAACAAGAGTTATAGTCGTCATTTGCTCTGATGAATAAATATTTCCTTTTGCCAACTTGAAGTGGGGACCCAGAAATAAAGGGGAAAAAAACAGTCAGTTTAGGCACACACAAAATAATGATATTTATTTATTTATTTACAGTTTGATGACTGGGGAAATCCACTGGGCCCAGAGAGCCCATTTTCAATGGAGGCCCAGGGGGAAAAGCTCCACAGAACAACATACAGGTAAAGATAGAAAATAATAGTAAAACAATATATAAATCAAAGAATATTTTCAACATTCACATAAGAAAAACAATTGTAGTTATCATGTTGTGAACATTAATAAGTTTGAAGCCATGCTTATAATAATGTAGATGAACAAGTGAGATTTCACAATTAAGAAAGGTTGCAGTTTGGAAAGGCAGATAGTTGGTGGGCAGTATTAGTACCTACATGTTAAGAAAGTTAGTGTAATATTGATGGAATAAAGTATGGATATAGTTGGGTTAGACGGGAGATGAGAAGGTAGGGGATGAGCTAGTTTGAAAGAATGAAGCTACATTTACATTTAGAAGCAAAGTGGGAATGAAGCTGTATTTTAAAGTTATCCACATTTTGCATTGTCCTTAGGGTGGAAGGAAGAGAATTCCACTTTTTGGCTAAGCAAAAAGAGAGGAGTAGTTGTCCTGGTGGATGGTTAGGTTTGTGAACGCTTATTAAGTTTTGGTGTTCAGATCTGAAAGTTTGGTTTGGAACGTAGGGGGGCAGGATGTTTGTGAGGGTGGGATATTTGGTGGGGTTGAAGAGTAGTCTGTGAGCTGTGGAAGTTGGAGGTAGTCCAGATAGTTTGGAAGTTCTAGCCAATTTAGAGAGTGGAGGGCAACACAGTGATGGGAGGAGTTTTAGGCATTGGTGGCGAATTTGGAAATTTTGTTATAACAATTTTCTAATTTGGATGTGATGGAGGCAGATAGGTTGGTTAGTAGGGGAGCACTATACATTAGGGAGGGAAGGAGGTAAGTAGAGGCGAGAGTATGTCTGGTAGGAGGTGAGAGGAAACGATTGTTCCTGTATAGCATACCAAGTGTTTGGTGTTTTTTTATGTTTTGAAATATGTGGTTATCAAATTTTAGGTGCTCATCTATAGTTACATCGAGTAATTTAACACAGGGAATGACTTCAATATGAGTGCTGTTTTGGCTTAGAACTTGGAAAGAGATTTTGTCAAAAGGGAAGGATTTTGAGGGTAGGAATATTAATATTTTGGATTTGTTTGCATTTCGGGAAAGGTGGTTTTTGAGCATCCAGGCCTCGGTGGTCGAGAAGGCAGTCTGGGTCTTTGTTAGAAGTTCTGGGAAGTTAGTGGTGGAGCAGACTAAAACTGAGTCCTCTACATATTGGATTACTTTGGCATTGGGAATGGCAGAGTGAAAGGTATTGATAAAGATATTGAACAACATTGGACCGAGAATGGATCCCTGAGGTACACCAGTAGGGGCATACAGAAAAGGAGAGATACTTTTTCTCTATTTCTCAGCCTGAGATCTGTCTGACAAGTTCATAGGTTCATAGGTTCGTACTAGGCTATCTGCCCTAGGGCATTTATAAGCCTAGCCAGAGTGTATGTGGCTTACACCACCCCTTAGGATGAGAATACTACGCCCTTTTAGGGTTTAGTTTACTATGCCTCTGTCTAGTAGTGACACAGAGATGACCCCCGGGGTAACCCTACGGTCTCCCATCCACTCGTCGAGATTTCTCTTGAATAGAGTCAGTGAGGGGCTCTACCTAACATGGACTGGGATTCTGTTCCAGAGTGTAGGGAGCCTCTGGGTTATGAATCTGTCCCTCCAGCACGTTCTATTTATTTCTGTGTTGAGGTTTAAGTCACTTGTTCTCGTGGCTCTGATGGATTTGGATTTTCTGAGGTGGAGCATGTCCATTAATTCAGGATTGGACATGGCCTTGTACGTCAGGCACAGATCACCTCTGAGTAGGCGGTATGCGACTGAATAGAGCTGGAGTTTTTTCAGTCGGGCAGCATATGACATATGTTTAAGACCCTTTATCCTCTTGGTGAGGAACTTTTGGGGTCTTTCCAACTGCTGCAGGTGTCGGGTGAGATACATCCCAAACGGGACATTGTACTCAATCATTGGCCTGATAAGAGAAGAGTACAGGGGCACAATGACCTCTCTTGATCTAGATGTGAAACCCTTCATGATAAGGTGGGCAATATAGAGGGTCTTCCTAACCACTTTGGCAATGTGAGTGTCAAATGAGAGGTTACTGTCAACCTGGGTCCCTAAGTCCCTGATTACCTCTTCCATACTTAATGGATTACCGCCTATGTGGTAATTTGTCGGTACCTTGTTTTTCCCAAAGGGTATGACTATACATTTTTTGGCGTTCAGCTTAAGGCCATGGCTCTGGCACCAATTATCCATTTCTATGAGGCCTCTCTGAAGGATGTTTGTGTCCGCTGGAGTATCAATTATGGCGCCCAGTTTGCAGTCATCTGCGAACTTTGTCAGCCACAATCCTCCTATGTTTGCCTGTACCTCGGAAAAATAAATGTCGAACAAGAGGGGTCCCAGGACTGAGCCCTGTGGGACACCGCTTGTGACTGGCTTAGAGTCTGACATAGCTCCAGCAACTCTGACCCTGTGGGTTCTGTCCTTGAGCCAGTTTGCAACCCATCTTGTGACATATGGGTTTACATTTAAGCTGGTGAGTTTGTCTATGATGCCCGAGTGGGGTATTGTGTCAAAGGCTTTTGCAAGGTCAAGGTAGGCTGTGTGAACTGCCTTACCCTTATCAATGGCCTTAGTGACTGTTTCAAAAAAGTCGACCAAGTTCAAAAGGCAGGATCTGCCCTTGACAAAGCCAAATGGGTAGGATCCAATGTCTGTAGGTCCCCAATGTCTTTGTTTATGAGTTCCATAATGATTCTCTCCATAGCTTTGCAGACCAGGCTCGTCAAGCTTATGGGGCGGTAATTTCCAGGGTCCGTAGAAGCACCGCCTTTGTGAAGTGGGACCACTGTTGCTGTACGCCACTCTTTGGGTACGTATCCTGTAGTAAGGCTAAGATTAAACAACAGCCTTATGTGTGGGTTTAGTTCCTCTTGGAGTTCATGTAGCACACAGCCCGGGACACCATCCGGTCCCATTGATGCTGTGTTTTTAGCTTTAGAGAGGGCGGCTCTCACCTGGGCATCTGAGATGTTAGGGAGGCTACACTCTGCTGGGATAGTTATTTCTCCTTTTGGGGGGAGGGGGAGGAGAAATTTGCACTGAACCTGTCTGCCAGAATGTTGGCAATGTCAGTGGGTTCGGTGTATTTTGTGTCATTTTGGACTAACTCTGAGCATATCTGGGAGTTTCCACCCAGGTTTCTAACATAGCTAAAGAAGGCCTTGTGATTGTCTTTTGCGATTTTTCTCTCAAAGTTGGCCTTGGATGATTTTATGAGTGATCGTAGTTTTTTGCTAGTACTGATCAGAGATGCCTTCCCTTTTAGGGATTTTGCTCTGTCATGTAGTAGCTTCCTCCTCCTGTTGTAAAGTTTGTTTATGGCTGGGGTCCACCAGACCGGCCTGCCTTTGGGGAATGGGTCTTGGTTTTATTTGGGATTGCATGATCCATGCATTCTTGAAGGTGCCCATAGAAGGCATTTGCAAAGGATTCAGCAGTGTGGGTTGTGGTTTCCACTGGCCCAGGGGCCTTGAAAGATACCACTTCAGTCTTAAGAAGTGTGAAGTTTGCTTTTGAGAAGTTCTTCACTGTGGGCTTTGTGCAGGGGTGGGGGCGGGATGTGGATTTCCAGTGAGATTAATTTATGGTCTGATCTTACCAAAGAGGGATGTACTTCGTGTGGAGCATTTTGTCCCCATGTTTGTGATGATCAGGTCTAGTATATTGTCTCCTCTTGTGGGAATGGTGACTAGTTGTTCCATTGCATTTGAGTTTATGAATTCTAGGAACCTTTGGGCTAGGGTGTTGGGGCTTGAGTAATGTTCCCAGTCTATGTTTGGGTAGTTGAAGTCTCCCAAAATGATGGTATTTGGAGAGACATTCATACTGTCCAGTGTCTTCAGGAAGGCTGTGTGGGGTTCCTGAGTTTGAGAGGGTGGTCTGTAGCATGCTACAAACTGTAAGGCAGATTTGCCTATGGTTAGTTGCACCTGGATAGTCTCCGATGCTTCGTGCGTTGCCACTAACCTGGAGGTGTGGGTATCTTTGATGAAAATGGATACTCCCCCTCCTTTTGTGGTTCGGTCCAAGTTTTGGGGCCAGAAAGCATGATATGAGGTAAAACCTGATAGTGCTGGGGTGCTCTCAGGAGCCTTGAACCAGGTTTCAGTCACTGCACAGACATCGATGTTCTCCATACTGAGGAGGGCTTTGAGGGCGTGCATCTTGAGGTTTAGACTTCTGGCATTGAGCAGCATTACCCTTAGTTTATTTCCACTTGTGTTTTCTAGGGAGGTAGGTTTGTCATTTGAGCCTTGCCTAAAAAAGACACTATGGGGGTGGCAAGAGCCTTGGCCAGTATCCGGAAGCCCAGGGGTGACAGGTGCAAGTCATCCCTTGCGAAGCAGCGTGGCTTGTCAAGCATGTCATCCCAAGCAGACAGACACTGGATCCCCTTAGAATGACACCAGTAATTAAGCCAATTGTTAAAACTGATCATTTTGTCTTTGTACTGTGGC
This sequence comes from Protopterus annectens, assembly GCF_019279795.1. NCBI lineage: Eukaryota > Metazoa > Chordata > Ceratodontiformes > Protopteridae > Protopterus > Protopterus annectens. Next base: position 569,337,163 of record NC_056732.1, read on the forward strand.
ATCATTCTGGGTGAGGGTAAGATGCTGCTCAGGGTCAGGGTCATACCGGCCTGGGCTACATAATCAGAGAGCTCCTCTATGTCTCTTTTCATGTAGTCCAGGGAGGTACGTCTCAGGTCATTCACACCAGCATGTACAATGACTGAGTCATATTTGTACTTGCTGTGGAGTGACCTGAGTGCTTGTGTTATGTGGCGGATTCTAGCTTGAGAACCAGGATAGGATATTTTGGGAGAGATTTAGGTTTGAAAGATAGCTCAGAAGATGGGTATGGGAACTGGTATGAAATGCTTTGGAGAGATCTAACAGTTCTGTGGATACTATTTCCTCGGAATTTTGGGCCTGATTGACGGTATCTAGGAATGAGAGGAGAGCTGTTATAGTGCTGTGCCCAGGTTGGAGTCTATGTTGGGTTGGAGTAAGAAGTTGTTTTTGAGTTAGAAAAGGCATAAGTTGGAGGTGAATGCATTTCTCTAGGATCTTGGAGATTGGGGAGAGGATAGCTATGGGTTGGAAGTTTGAGATATTAGTGTCTTTGCAACTTTTATGGGAGAGGTAAAATATAGGCTGTGTACATCAGACGTTGGGGATGTAGGATTCCTGTATGGTCTGTTAGGATTGCATTCCCTATTAGCATCTTATCAGCAGCAGACTTGAGAAATTATGAAGGCATGTTGTCAGGGGTATTGGGAGTAGGGTTTTATTTTGGAGAGAAGTCTTTTGATATATGGTAGATATGGGTTTAAGGTTGAAGATGTGGGGGGGGTTGGGGTCAGTAGGTGGGGGAGGTCATGGAGGAGGAAGTACACAAAGGGAAGAGATTGTTGTTAGTACAGAAATTGAATTATTAAAGAAAGAGTTGTAGAATAAATGTTAACGAACACAGAGCTGACTTCATCATCATCTTCTTTCGGCTGTTCCCGTTAGGGGTCGCCACAGCGGATCACCTGTTTCCATTTCTTCCTGTCCCCTGCATCTTGCTCTGTCACACCAACCACCTGCATATCCTCTCTCACTACATCCATAAACCTTATCTTAGGCCTTCCTCTTTTTCTGTTACCTGATAACTTCATCCTTAGCATCTTTTTCCCAATATACTCCGCATCCCTTCTCGGCACATGTCCAAACCAACGTAATCTTGCCTCTCTGGCTTTGTCTCCAAACCTTCCAACCTGGGCTGACCCTCTAATATACTTATTCCTAATCCTGTCCACCCTCGTCATACCCAGTGCATATCTTAACATCTTTAACTCTGCCACATCCAGCTCAAATTCCTGCCTTTTTGTCAATGCCACTGTCTCCAATCCATATAACATAGCTGGTCTCACTACCCTCTTGTAGACCTTCCCTTTCACTCTTACAGGTACTCGTCTGTCACAAATCACTCCTGACACTCCTCCACCCACTCCATCTTGCCTGTACTCTCTTCTTCACCTCTCTTCCACACTCACCGTTACTCTGAACTATTGACCCCAAGTATTTAAACAGAGCTGACTTCATAAATGAGAAAAAGTCCATTTTGGTAACTTTGAATGTTAGCCACACAGATTTAGAATTTTTTATAACAGGAATATAGGATCATAGGAAGTTACTAGGCTATTGGCCCTGAGGCCCTTACAAGCCTAGCCAACAATTTACCCCATGATGTTCATCGTGTTTCACTGTTGCAGTCATAACTGTAGGGTTCTCCCCTGCCGCCAGGCAGTCCTCGGTCGGCCAGAATCCCAAAGTCTGGGTCCGGCGTCGGCTGTTCAGCCATGCTCCCTGACGTCAGAGTGCCAGGAGTACAAAGCTGACAGCCGACGCCATGTTCTCCAGTCTTTCTTGCCGTGCGGTGATAGCAGTTCGCAAGTGCCGGTCGGCTGACTCCTGCCAATCTTTTCTGAACAAACTTCAGTCCGAAGACTTTCTTCTCCTACTCAAAGCTAAGTACCCCGTTGGGGAAACACTTTTCTTGCTCCAGTATGATGTCAGAAAAAGTTAATAATTGTATTTCATGTGGGAAGCAAATACCTCATAAGGATTTTCATTCTTACTGTATTCCATGCTTAGGCCCTGACCACGAAGTAGCTAGTTGTCGGTTTTGTGCTAGATTCAATCAACGTACAATTAAACGAAGGTACGATTTTGCATTTCATTACTTCGGTAGGCGTTTTAATTACAAAATGTCATCGGATTCGGTTCCGGCTACCGGAGTTCACAAACGACGCAAGGACAAAGACAGGCCTCCAAGGTCCAAATCTGACGATATCGTACAAGCAGAGCCAGCTTCAGGTTCGGCCGTCGTCAGTGAGGCGCTTTTGCAGCCCCTTTCATCGGCCATTTCGGAACCGATGGCCGAAACGGACTCCCACGAGGAGCCAACTAGGCCTTTGAATATTTCTGTTGCAGGACCTTTGGACAATGCTCCTTCGGATGGGTCCGGAACCGCTGTGCAGGTACCGGCTTCCGAAGGGGTTTTCAGGCCTACTCAGCTTCTAATAAAGGCAAAGCCAACGACAAAGGCAAAGACTCCTTCCAAATCAAAGACTGCAACACAGGCCTCTTCTGATCTGGCTCCCAAGTCACAGAAACAGTTACTTAAGATGGCGGAGGACTTACTTACTATGATTAGGGGTTCACATCCCCCTCCAGATAAAAGGCCAAGGCAGGAAGTTTAGTATGACTCCTCTGATCAGGCTTCTGTTTCTTCAGTTTCTTCTGCTGACCAGGAATATTCTTTCCCTCCTTATGAGGATTCTGATGCTGAGGAATCCATTCCTTCAGCTTCTCCCCCTGAGGATTTCTCTTTTGGGGAAACTTTGCATGAAATGAGGGAACATTTCCACTGGGAAGGACAGGAGTATTTGGAATCTAAGAAAAGACTAAGGGATTTTCTTCTTCTTCCCCAACATAGACCCCTGGCTATTCCTCCTATTTTGGATATTGTGGATGATGCTTTTTCGGAGGCTAACTTAACCCCTGACTCTTTTCCTCCTGCTCCTGTTAAGTCTGACAGATATTACAGGGTTCCTGATTCCCACCAGTTTTTATACAAGAACACTACTGCTGACCCTGAAACCATTTCTCAGGGTCCTAAGGGAGTTAAGGCCGCTTCTGCTAAAAACTCCATTCCCACTGAGAAGGATTCCAGATCTTTAGAAAGATGGGGCAAAAAAAGTGTACACTTCTGCTACTTTATCTATTAGGGTTTTAAACTGTCAGTTTCATGTGCTGAAATACCAGCAATTTCTCCTGTCTGTTTTAAAACAAAAGCTAACTTCCATTTCCACCTGTGCGGATGATAAGGAATTACATGACTTAATGCATGCCACTGAACAAGTTGGGAAGCATGGTTTACACTGTGGATTTGATGCCTCGGAGGCTTCTTGTAGGGCTGCTGCCTCTGGCACAGTAATTAGAAGGCATGCATGGTTAAAGGAACAAAATTTGCCAGATCAAGTAAAAGCTAAATTATTAGATGCTCCTGTTCAGAATAATGTTTTGTTTGGATCTAAAGCTGAAGAGGTGATTAAAAAGATGGAGGACAAGGCAAAATCCATGCAAACAGTTAAAGATTTCTTACAAGTACAGCCACCCAGATTTAGCAGGAATTGGCCTACAAAAAATTGGTCCTTTCCCAATTCAGACAGGCCTCAGAGGGGTAGATACAGACGCTCCCGAGGAAGGCCTCAAACACAAGCCTCTTATAGACCAAGACAGTGGACTGCTTCCACCCCTAGGAGAGGAGAGGACAGGTCACAAGCTCATAGGAAACAGACTCAATGACTCCCTCTGTTGGGCTGCAGGAACTTCTTGCCTGGAAGCCCCTCTCGGAGGAAAACTTTCTCTTTTTCACCTAAATTGAACTCATATAACCCAAGACAAGTGGGTTCTGGATGTGGTTTCAAGAGGTTACAAATTCCATTTTCATACCCTACCAAGGCCAAGCGGATGGCCAGATCTTCCAAAACATCAATGGACAGAGGCCTTAAACCAGGTGGAAGCTCTTTTGGCTATGAAAGCCATCACCTAGTTCCACTTTCAGAGATGGGACAAGGTTTTTACTCAAGGCTCTTTCTAGTCCCCAGGAAGCAAAATTCATGGAGACCCATTCTGGATCTGTCAGTCTTGAACACTTTTCTAGAGATACCAAAATTCAAGATGCTTACTCTACAGCAGCTACTTCCAATGCTGACCAAAAATGCATGGATGGTAACTTTGGATTTAAAGGAGGCATATTTACACATTCCCATCAGGCAGGAACACAGAAAATACCTCAGGTTCAAGGCCGGATCGATGCACTTTTAATTCTCTGCGCTGCCCTTTGGATTGTCTACTGCGCCCAGGGTCTTCACCAAATGCCTGGCTCCAGTAGTAGTTTATTGCAGACTCAAGGGAATTCAAATTTACCCTTATCTGACGACTGTCTTATTCAGGCAGACAGCAAGGAGGTCTTACTCCAGCATCTACAGTTTGTTCAGAATCTTCTCAAGTTCCTGGGATTCACTGTAAACATAAAAAAGTCAAATTTGAAACCCTCACAACAGATAATTTTTCTGGGCGCTTCTCTAAACACAACAACCCAGATGGCATTTCTGACATACGAAAAACAGTTACAGCTGGCTTCAACTTTCAAAACCTTGGCAACTTTAACTCAGCTATCTGCAAGGTGATTCCTGCAGGCTTTGGGTTACATGGCCTCCTGCATCCTTCTCGTACCATATGCAAGACTACATATGAGGAAAATACAGTGGTACCTAAAAAGTATATGGTCTCAGCATCGCCACAGTTTAGACATACTGATCTCCATCCTGCCTTGTCTTCAAAAGGAATTTCTTTGGTGGTCCAAGGCATGTACTCTAAACAAAGGAAAACCCTTCTGTCTGCCTCCTGCCACTCAGATACTAACCACGGATGCCTCAGATTATGCATGGGGAGCCCATTTTCAGGGCAACTGTCTGCAGGGCCTTTGGACAAAGGATCATAAGCACCTGCATATCAATTTAAAGGAAATGTTAGCCGTTCAGAAAGCTCTATTGGCCTTCAGGAATCTTCTACAACCAGGACAACTACTGATACGGACAGACAACACCGCAGTTATGTGGTACATAAACAAGCAAGGGGGATCTCATTCCTACCCCCTTTGCAGACTAGCCATGGATCTATAGAACACAGCTCTAGCTTGCAATCTGGACCTTCCAGCTCAGTTTCTACCAGGGAAGCAAAACTTCCTGGCAGACAGTCTGAGCAGAAACCTTTCGGACCCACACGAGTGGATGCTGGACACTGAAATATTCAGGATGATAACAGCTGTCTGGGGATGTCCTCACATAGATCTCTTTGCATCCCACCTCAATCATCAACTACAGATTTTTTGCACCAGGACTTTCCACGAACAAGCTTGGAAAGTGGATGCACTATCATTCAGTTGGAGAAACCTCTCGGGATATGCCTTTCCACCTCTTCCTCTTCTTCCACGGGTATTATTAAAGATCAAACAGGACAAGCCCAAGATGATAATCTTGATGGCCCCAAATTGGCCTCGACAGTTTTGGTACCCAACTCTGAAAAACCTATGTCTGGAGCCCCCTTGGGTTTTACCACAGACTCCGAACCTTCTGTCGCAACACCAGGGTCAGGTTCTACACTCCCATGTCAGAACTCTCAGCCTGGCGGCCTGGTTAATCCAGGGTCTTTGATTCATTCTCTCCTACCCAAGCAGGTTATGGATGTCATTTTAGAAGCCAGACGTCCTAGCACTAGAAAATCTTATGCAGGAAAATGGAAAAGATTTTGTTCCTGGATGCAGGCTCAGGATTCTGATCCTCTTCTTCCTAACATTCCTTTGATTTTACTTTACCTGACAGATCTCTTACATAAGGGTCTCTCTTTCTCTTCCATTAAGATACATGCCTCTGCTATTTCCACTCATTACAATACAGACCCTCCTATCTTTTCCCACCAGCTCATGAGACAGTTTCTCAGAGGAGCTAAGAACTTAAGACCTCCTAGATCTCCTCCCATTCCTGCATGGGATCTCAACTATGTTTTGGAAAAGCTCACCTTGCCTCCTTTAGAGCCTGCTGCCTCTTCTGACATCAAGTTTTTATCTTGGAAAACAGCCATCCTGTTAGCTCTGACCTCTGCCAGGAGAGTTTCAGAGTTGCAAGCTCTTATGGCTGTGGAACCTTATATTATTTTTCATCAAGACAGGGTGTCTTTAAGGACTAATCCTACTTTCATGCCTAAGGTGGTTTCCAAAGTGGCTTTAAATCAAACTATTCACTTGCTAACTTTTTTCCCCACTCCTCAAAATAAAGGGGAAAGGATCTTACATTCCTTGGATGTACACAGACAACTACGTTTTTACCTGGACAGAACCAAGGACATCAGAAAATCAGAGCAATTGTTTGTTTCTTATGCTTCAAGTTTCCAAGGTAAAGCCATTTCAAAACAGACCATTTCTAAATGGATTGCTCATGGAATCAGATTTTGTTATTCACACCATGGAAAGCAAATCCCAGGGAGTATACGGACTCATTCCACCAGAGCTGCTGCCACTTCAGCTGCCTTCCTCAGGGGAGTTCCTACCAAAGACATTTTGGAAGTTGCAACTTGGAGTTCAGTGCATACTTTTTCAAAGCACTACAATCTACCTCTCTACTCTAAGTCTAGGGCAGGCTTTGCTTCTGCAGTCTTGCAGGGCCTTTTAGCCGCCCCTTCTACTTTATGACCACCTCCCTTTCATTCTGCTTTGGGATTTTACCCTACAGTTATGACTGCAGCAGTGAAACACGATGAACATAGTACAGTTGTGTACACTTACCATAAATGTAGATGTTCGAGTGTCTTCACTGTTGCAGTCTGGGTTTCCCTCCCTCCTGTCCCCTCTTATTTTTACTTTTGTGTGGTTCCTTTTTTCACCATTCTTCTGAGGTGTATTTGCAAAGGATATGGAACCTTACTCATTTTGGGACTCCTGACATCTGGGGCAAGAAAAACTGGAGAACATGGCATCGGCTGTCAGCTTTGTACTCCTGGCGCTCTGACATCAGGGAGCATGGCTGAACAGCCAACGCCGGACCCAGACTTTGGGATTCTGGCCGACCGAGGACTGCCTGCCAGCAGGGGAGAACGCTACAGTTATGACTGCAACAGTGAAGACACTCGAACATCTACATTTATGGTAAGTGTACACAACTGTACTTTTCAATAAGTCAGCATCCGATGCCCCTTTCCAGAAGGGATACAGGTGGAATACCATGGGTGTATTTTCTGTTGCCTAACCAGTTATTCAGGTTGTTCATAAAAAGGATTAATGAGGTACTCTGCTTAATGTGGAGAGGGAGTCTATTCCACAGAAGGGGGAGTCTCTGGGATACAAATCTCTCCTGCCAATAAGTCCTACTGATGTCACAGACCAGGTTAAGGTCGCACGTGCAGGTTACTTTAGGGGAGCTAAACTTGCGGATATGCAGCAGTCCCATCAAGACGGGGTCTGAGATTGCTTTGTATGCCAGACAGAGGTCACCTCTCAGGAGTCTGTATGAGACCATGTAGAGGGACATGGCTTTTATCCTATCTATGTAGGGTAGATGTTTGAGGCCCTGGATTCTCCTGGTGAGGAACCTCTGTGGTCTCTCTAGCTGCTGCATGTGCTTTGTGAGGTACATGCCAAAAGGGGCACTGTACTTAATGGGTCTTATAAGGGAAAAGTACAGGGATGTTATGACGTCCCTGGATGAAATGCCCTTACTAATGAGGTGGGCCATGTAGAAAGCTTTACATACAACAGAGGCAATATGGTAGTCAGAAGTCAGTTTGCTATCAACCTGGATGCCCAAGTCCCTCACAACTGATTGCATGCTCAGAACCTTGTTATTAATGTGATAATTTGTGGGAACATCCCTTTCCCCAAATGGGATGATGATGCATTTTTTGGCATTCAGTTTGAGGCAATGTTCTTGGCACCAGTCATTTGTTTGGGTGAGACCCTCTTGGAGGATGTCCACATCACTAGTGGTATTGATGACACTGCCTAGCTTGAAGTCATCGGGAAACTTGGTCAGCCATATCCCACTGGTTTTGGCGTGCATCTCAGAAAAGTATATCCCAAACAACAGAGGCCCCAAGACTGATCCTTGGGGTATATCGCTCATTACGGGTCTACTGCTTGAGGTGGCTTCTGTCAGTGAGCCAGTTTGCTGCTCATCTGGTAGCATACGGTTTGATGCTTAGTTGAGAGGGTTTATCTATTATACCCAAGTGGAGAATAGTACTGAAGGCTTTGGCCAGGTCAGGATGGGCGGTGTGCACCTATCACACAGTGAAACATGACATAATATTCAGGTATCCATTAGAATACATAGGGATCCTAAAAAAACTCTGAATGTTTCTTAATTCAAAATAATTGTTAGTTTGATTTGCAGAGTAGGTAGAATGAGAGACAGAATGATGGTAAAACAGTTCCTAATACCCCAGCCTTACAGGAGCATATTTCTGAAATTGGCTTACAACCATCAAATCCACCTTCTGTTAGTTACTTGAAAAATGAATACAGATAGGGAGCAGCAGACAGATTTTATAGGCTAGTGTTTAAGTAGTAGTTGAATGGTGATATGCATCATGTCCCACCTGCCAATGCACCTTTCATTAGAAGCCATGTAGGGTCTTACCTTATTATTTTATCAGTTAGACAGTCTCTAAGGTAAAAAATACCACCATCACCTCGACTCCAATACATTATAACTCTAGATTATGTCACCAGGCATCCAGAGGCAGTGCACTTATATAATGCAAGCTCAAGCCATCAGAAAACTGTTTATCCATCTGATTATACAGATTGGCATGTAAAAAAAAACAATATATATATATATATATATATATATATATATATATATATATATATATATATCCTCATAGACTACAGGACTCCATTTGTGCCTCAAGTTAGAATGGTCTTTTGTCAAATCCTGTAAGTTAAACATAAAATGTGTATCACAGTGGAGAAACATCCTGGTTTGAAAGATCCAATAAAACATTAAAAGTCCTATTACAGAATGTGACTAAGTATGAGAAGAAGTAGACAGTACAGTTGCTTAGAATACTCATCCCCACTGTAGACATTCAAATTAAAAGATCACTGCTACAGTTTGTGTCTTTCGGCTTTTCCCGGTTAGGGGTCGCCGGTCCGCTAATGACTGGCAGTTGATTTTTTACGTACCGGCTTGCCAGGCCTGACGCACAACCTTCAACGAAGGTACGCCCATTCACGCATGTCTCCACGCAGAAGACGCTCTAGCTGAGAATCGAACCGGACAGCGTCTTAATGTGAGGCGACAACGCTACCGCAGCACCACCACCACGGAACTGCTACAGTAAAATTCTTTATTTAAGATGTTACCCACGGGCAGAAGTCAATTGTTTTGGCTTTACTTCAATCTAGTCATAAGACATTTAAAGAGTGGTGTTGACCTCCTCCCTACATTATAAGGATGTTAACAGGACACTAAGTATTTCTGTTTTTTTTTTTCCTTGAGAAAGAAGGCTACCAACCAGTGTACTTGGACACTAGATCGGAGCCAAGACGGGCTATCCTGAAAATTCTAGCAATGACCACAGCTTGTGTAGCCATCTCCCAAAACATACCATAAAAATTCACTTCTGAAAAGCATAAACAGTGCCTGCAACCAATAGCACAAAAATAAACCCAAAAGCCATATTGAATATACATATCACTGCCTAACCAAAAGCAGGACATAATACAGAAGGAGGAATGGTAGGTAAAAGCTCATATTGCAATAGTGAACCTATTATTAAACATATATGGATGTTCTTCATCTCACATTGCTGCAGTCCTTACACTTGGGTAGTCCACTGTCCTTGGTCGGCCCGAATATCAAAGTATTAGGCTGACGTCGGTCAAGGCGCTTAAGACTGACATCAGGACGTCAGGGTATAAATGCGCATGACCGACGTCATATCCTCAGTCTTTTTTGCCGCATGATCTGATGCAGAAGCAGCGTTGCAAGTGCCGTTCGGCGTTCTGAAATTTTTCGAATTCGGAGTTTCAGACCGAGTCAGAGTTGGCTAAGTACCCGCTAGGGAATATTTTAGTTTTTTCTTGCCTCAGTGGTTTACCGGATGTCAGAAAAAGTGAATAACTGTATTTCTTGTGGGAAACAGATACCGCATAGAGATTATCATACTTTGTGTATTCCTTGTTTGGGGCCTGAGCACGACGTTGTTGGGTGTCGCTTTTGTGCTAGGTTTAATAAGCGCACTATTAAGCGAAGGTTAGATTGTGCCAGGTTGGTCTTTGGGAAGCGGTGCAATTATAATATGCCGTCGGATGCTCCGACGCCCGCTTCTTCGAAGAAGCGCAAATACAAAGCAGCTAAACCCAGGCAAGAAGAGACGTCCGTACCGGACGCCGGTTCTTTAGAGGCGTCAGTGGAACCGGTGGTTCCGCCGGAGGCTTCTCTGGAGTCCCAAGGGGAGACTTTAATATTGCAGGATGTGACCTCTCAGGAGGCAGGTCAGGCTGAAGGGGCTTCTCAGGTTACTGTACTCCCCTCCCTTCCTAGGGTGGTTAGGCCCTCTCCTTCTGTTTCTAAGGCTTCTCCCAGAGGCAGGCCAGGTCTAGCTTCTGTTGGTGTCACTCCTAGTTCTTCAGGATCTGTGCCCAAGAAGCACATGCTTAAAATGGCAGAAGATTTAATTACTTTGATTAGAGGTTCTTTGCCCCCTCCTGATAAGAGGCCTAGGGTGGAACCAGAGTTGGGGAGTTTTGAGCAGGCTTCGGATGTTTCAGAGTCTTCGGCTGAAGACTTGCAGGAGTATTCTCCTTATTCTGATTCTGATGTGGATGATTCTACTCCTTCTGCTTCTCCTCCAGAGGATTTTTCTTTTTCAGAGACCCTTCATTCCATGAGGGAACATTTTAAGTGGGAAGGTCAGGACTTCTCTGATTCCAGGAAAAGGCTTAGGGAATTTTTGCTTTTACCCCAGCATAGGCCTTTGGCTATACCACCTGTTCTGGATGTTGTGGAAGATGTGTTCGCAGAGGCTTCACTTAATCCTGATTCTTTGCCTCCTGCTCCTGTTAAACCGGACAGGTATTACAGGGTGCCTGAAGCTCATAAATATCTTTATAAGAGTCCTAGGGCGGACCCAGAAACTATTAGTCAGGGACCTAAGGGTGTCAAGGCCTCTGTTGTAAAAAATCCGGTTCCTCCAGATAAAGAGGCCAGGGCTTTGGATAGATGGGGAAAGAAAGTCTATACTTCTACCACCTTAGCTATGAGGGCTTTGAATTGCCAGTTTCACATGTTGAAATATCAAAACTATCTTCTTTCTCAACTGAAGTCTAAGGTTGATGCTCTGGCGGAAGGTATTGAGTGTAAAGAATTACAAGATTTGGTACATGTTTCTGAACAGGTGGGTAAGCACTCTTTACAATGTGGTTTTGATGCTGTACAGGCCTCCTCTAGGGTGGCTGCCACTGGGTCAGTTCTTCGCAGGCACGCCTGGCTGAGGGATCAGAATTTATCTGACCATGTTAAGACAAGGATTTTAGATGCTCCTTTACAGTCTGATGTGTTGTTTGGTTCACCTGTGGAAGCAGTCTTAAAGAAAATGGAAGACAAGGCTAAGTCTATGCAGACTGTTAAAGATTTTTTGCAAGTTCAGCCTCCGAAATTTAGTAGGAATTGGCCTGCTAAGGGGTGGACGTACCCTTCTTATGATTCACAGTCTAGGGGTAGATCTAGACGTGGTAGGGGCAGAGCTCAGGGCTCTTTCAGACCTAGAACAGGAGTTCACCTGCACAGTCTTTGGTGAGGGCAGGGGCCAGTCCTTTCGTAAACAGGCCCAATGACCTACCTTTTCAGCTGCCAGAGCCTTCTTGTCTGGCAACACCTTTGGGAGGAAGGTTGGCACTTTTCAAGGAAAATTGGAGTTTAATTACCCAAGACAGATGGGTATTGGATATCATACACCAAGGTTACAAGTTTTATTTCCATACCTTGCCTCCTTTCAAAGGCATGCCAGACGTTCCTCCTCAGCAAAGAATAGAGGCTCACAAACAAATTTCTCTGCTGCTTCAAATAGGGGCCATACAACCGGTCCCTCTGCCAGAAGTGAGCCTAGGATTTTATTCTCGCTTGTTCCTAGTACCAAAGAAGGGGAACACGTGGAGACCAATTTTGGATTTATCTATCCTCAACACTTATCTGGACATTCCCAAGTTCAAAATGTTGACGTTACAACAGCTTTTACCTCTGCTGGGCAAAGATCACTGGATGGTGACTCTGGATCTCAAGGAGGCTTACCTTCATGTTCCTATCAGGCTAAGTTGCAGGAAGTATCTGCGTTTCAGGGCTGGGACTTCTCATTATCAGTTCTCTGCATTGCCCTTTGGCTTATCTACTGCGCCCAGAGTGTTCACGAAGGTTCTGGCTCCAGTAATAGCTTTCTTCAGGCTAAAAGGAATTCAGATCTATCCTTATTTGGACGATTGCCTGATTCTGGCTCAAGGAAGGGACGAACTTCTTCATCATTTGCAATATGTGATAGCAGTGCTGAGATGCCTGGGGTATTCTGTGAACGAAATAAAGTCCAGTCTAGTACCCTCTCAGGACATGTGCTTTCTGGGTGTGAGACTGAATACAGCATCCCAGATGGCCTTTTTGACCCCGAACAAACAAAAGAATCTTTCCCTTTACTTCCATCAATTGTCTCATCAGTCCAGGCTGACTGCAAGGACAGTCCTTCAAGCCTTGGGGTTCATGGCATCTTGTATTCTGGTGCTTCCCAATGCCAAACTGCATATGAGGAAGCTACAATGGTATCTCAAAAATGTATGGACACAGCACTGCCAGGATTTGGACACTGTCATTCAGATAATACCTTGCATTCAAAAGGAATTTTTGTGGTGGGCTCAGGAATGTCACCTAAACAAGGGACTCTCTGTGACCCGGCCAGAGGCGAGTCAGATTCTAACGACAGATGCCTCAGACAAAGCTTGGGGAGCTCATCTAAATGGAAAGTGGATACAAGACACGTGGCCTGCCAGACTACAACATCTACATATCAACTTGTAGGAGATGTTAGCAGTCCAATTTGCATTAATAGCTTTCAAGGATTTACTTCTTCTAGGGCAGGTGTTGATTCTAACAGACAACACAACTGTCATGTGGTACATCAACAAGCAAGGGGGAACACATTCTTATCCTCTATGCAGACAAGCAATGATTTTGTGGGAGACTGCTCTCAGTTTACAGCTAAATCTTCAGGCAAGGTTTCTGCCGGGAGCACAGAACTCCTTAGCAGATGTGTTGAGCAGACTGATTATGGATCCCCACGAGTGGAAATTGGATCCTCATGTATTTCAGAAATTGACAGTGTCATGGGGAACTCCAGACATAGATCTGTTCACTTCTCCACTAAACTACCAGCTGCCAAAGTTTTGCACAAAAAGGTTTCATCCCACAGCTTGGAAAGTGGATGCTCTTTCTTTCAATTGGAGCAATCTTCATGTGTATGCCTTTCCACCTCTGCCTCTCCTCCCAAAGGTACTCCTAAAGGTCAGACAGGACAAGCCAAAGATGATTTTAATAGCTCCAGATTGGCCTCGACAGCACTGGTACCCATTACTGAAAAGTCTGGTACGGGAGCCTCCATGGCCTTTGCCTTTAATTCCACACCTGCTGTCTCAGGAGAACAGTCATTTACTCAATGTCAAACTTCACTCTCTTCACCTAACAGCCTGGCATATTCTGTTTTAAACCCTGGAGGGTCTCAGCTGCCACAGCAAGTTTTGAATGTTATTTTGGAGGCCAGAAGGCCTAGTACAAGGAAAGTGTACGCAGATAAATGGAAGAGATTTTTATTTTGGAGTACAGCAAGGGAATTTGATGTTTCTAAGCCTAATTTGAGTGTGGCTCTTCCAATATCTTACTGAGTTACTGGACAAAGGGTTGTCCTTCTCTTCTGTTAAGGTTCATGCTGCAGCAATTTCTGCTCACTATGACTGTGACCCACCATTGTTTTCTCATCCTTTGTTTAAGCAATTCCTTAGAGGGGCAAAGAATATAAGACCCCCACGTAGAGCTCCTACTCCTGCTTGGGATCTCAATTTTGTGTTGGAGAAACTCACTCTACAACCTTTTGAGCCTGCAGCTACTGCCGAGTTGAAATATTTATCATGGAAGACTGCTTTTTTGTTGGCCATTACCTCTGCAGAAGGGTTTCTGAATTACAGGCCCTTATGGCAGTTGAGCCTTTCTTAATTTTCCATAAGGATAGGGTATCTTTGCACTAATCCTTCCTTTATGCCTAAAGTGGTTTCTAGTGTGGCTTTAAACCAAACTATTCATTTGCCTACTTTTTATGCAAACCCCCAAAATAAAGGGGAAAAGATTTTGCACACTTTGGATATACACAGGCAGTTACGATATTATTTGAGCAGAACTAAAGGGTTCAGGCAGTCTCAGCAGTTATTTGTTTCATTTGCTTTGGGTTCTCAGGGCAAGCCTGTGTCAAAACAAACTATTTCTAAGTGGATTGGGTTTTGTATTGCTTTCTGTTCCCATCATGGTAAGGAGATTCCAGCTGGGATTAGGCCTCATTCCACTAGGGCTACTGCCACTTCTACAGCTTTTTTAAGGGGTGGCAACTAAAGATATTTTGGAGGCAGCTACTTGGAGTTCAGTGCATACTTTCTCTAAGCATTACCACCTTCCACTTTACTCTAAATCTAGGGCTGGTTTTGCCACTGCTATTTTACAGGGCATTTTGGCAGCTCCTACTGCTTTATAGTTTTGCCATCCTCCCTTACCTCTGCTTTGGGATTCTACCCAAGTGTAAGGACTGCAGCAATGTGAGATGAAGAACATAGTACAGTTTTGTACCTACCATAAATGTAGATGTTCGAAGATCCACATTGCTGCAGTCCAATTTACCCTCCCTCCTTCCCCTCTGTAGTTAGAGGCGGTTGTGTGGTTTGGGTTGTAAATATTGAGGATATTGTATATATTGTACATATGATTAGTGCAAGGGTGGTTGGTTATTTTTTGCTGTCTTTTGGTGTTGACCTTTCCTTTTTAGGGTCTTCTGACATCTGGGGCAAGAAAAGACTGAGGATATGACGTCGGTCATGCGCATTTATACCCTGACGTCCTGATGTCAGTCTTAAGCGCCTTGACCGATGTCAGCCTAATACTTTGATATTCGGGCCGACCGAGGACAGCGGACTACCCAAGTGTAAGGACTGCAGCAATGTGGATCTTCGAACATCTACATTTATGGTAGGTACAAAACTGTACTTTATGGTGAGTACTGAGAACTGATGAGTTTAAGAAAGGAGAAATGTTTTGTATAATACTGTCTCTAGAAGAAGAATAATCTTGTTTAAAGATGGATCCTGACAGCTTAGGCCTGTCTTGAGTTTTTTGTATATAGATATATATGTATGTATATATCTATATATATGTGTATATATCTATATATTTGTGTATATATATATATATATATCTATATATATATCTATATATATATATATCTATATATATATATATATATATCTATATATAAATATCTATATCTATATATATATATATATATATATATAGCTATATATCTTTATATATATATATATATATATATATATATATATATATATAGGTATATCTATATAGGTATATCTATATATAGATAGATAGATATATATATATATAGATATAGAGATATATATATATACATATGTATATATATATATATATATATATATATATATATATATATATATATATAGATATATATATATATATATACATATACATATATATATATATATATATATATATATATATATATATACATATATATATATATATATATATATATATATATATACATATGTACTTTGTGCCAGGCAGGAGGGGTAACTGTCCCAGGCACAAAGTGTTGGTGTCAAAATCAGGCATTCTGGATCTCTTTTTTTGCAAAACTGGCTTTTAAAAATTGGCATTGTATTTGTGGTCAAGCTTGAGCACGATAGCACTCTCTGTGCAGTCTAATCTGTAACATCTGCTTACTACATTGTGGCAAGTGGTTTGCTACAGTTTAAAAGTAAAATAAGAAAACCTCTTTTTATTTATTTTTTTTTTAAACTAAATCCCGAGTGCTGCAGTGCTCCGTGCAGGCAAGGTATAACCTGCAGCAACTGTTTGCTACATTTGTAGCAAGCAGTTTGCTTCAGTTTAAAAGAAATAATTTTTTTTTAAATAAAATGTGTCAGAAGAGGTTTGGGGGCAGGGCACAAAAATCAGACCTAAATGGCTGGGACAGAAGCTGAGTGGGGAGATGTCATGCATCTGCCACATCTTCAGTGGAAGAGCTGGGGGCATGTGGATCGGACTGTATTAAGCCAATCACTATAATGGATCGGCTTATTACAGTGACTTATAGGTTCATAGGTTGATACTAGGCTATCTGCCCTAGGGCACAAGCCTAGCCAGCGTGTGTTTGGCTTTCCCCAACCTTTTAGATTTGTAGACTGTGCCTATGAATAGTAGGTCACAGAATATAGTCCCTTTACGGTTAATTTATTGTGCCTCTGTCTAGCAGGTACTCAGAAGTGATCCCGGGGGTATACTTACGATCTGCCATCCACTCGTCAAGATTTCTCTTGAAGAGGGTCAGTGAGGGGCTCTGCCTAACCTGGACTGGGATTTTGTTTCAGAGTGATGGGAGTCTCTGGGATATGAATCTGTCCCTCCAGCATGTCCTATGTATTTCTTTGCTCAGATTTAAGTCTCTAGAACGTGTAGCTCTAAGGGATTTGGATTTCTTGAGATGGAGCATGTCCATTAATTCTAGGTTGGACATGGCTTTATATGTCAGGCACAGATCGCCTCTGAGTAGGCGGTAAGCAGCTGAGTAGAGCCGGAGTTTCTTTAGCCTATTTGCATAGGGCATCTGTTTGAGTCCCTTTATCCTCTTAGTGAAGTACTTTTGTGGTCTTTCCAGTTGCTGCAGGTGTCGGGTAAGGTACATCCCAAATGGGGCATTGTATTCAATTATGGGCATGATGAGTGATGAATAGAGTGGTACAATGACCTCGCTTGATCTAGATGTGAAACCTTTTGTGTTGAGGTGGGCTGTATAGAAGGTCTTTCTGACCACTTTGGCAACGTGGTTGTCAAAGGAGAGATTACTATCTACTTGGGTCCCCAAGTCCCTAATTACTCTGTACTTAGTGTGTTACCTCCAATGTGGTAGTCTGTGGGCACTTTGTTTTTCCCAAAGGGGATGACAATGCATTTTTTTGCATTTAGCTTTATGCCATGACTCTGGCATCAGTTATCTGTCTCTGTGAGACCCTTTTGGAGAATGCTTGTGTTAGCCGGGGAGTCTATAATGGCACCTAGTTTGCAGTCATGTCAGCCATAGTCCTCCCCTGTTTGCCTGTACCTCAGAGAAGTAAATACCGAACAAGAGAAGTCCTAGGACTGAGCCGTGTGGAACTCCACTTGTAACTGGTTTAGAGTCTGACAAGGCCTCTGCAATTCTGACTACGTGGGTTCTATCTCTGAGACAGTTTGCAACCCATCTTGTGACATAGGGGTTAATATTTAAGCTGGTGAGCTTGTTTATGATACCAGAGTGGGGTTTTGTGTTGAAGGCTTTTGCGAGGTCCAGGTAGGCTGTGTGGACCACTTTCCCTTCGTCTATGGCCCTGGTAACTGTTTCAAAGAAGTCGACCAGGTTCAAGAGGCAAGACCTGCCCTTAACAAAGCCGAACTGGGTAGGATCCAGTGTCTGAAGGTTACCAATATCATTGTTTATGAGTTCCATGATGATACGCTCCATAGCTTTGCAGACCAGGCTAGTCAGGCTTATAGGGCGATAGTTTCTGGGGTCCGTAGTGGCACCTCCCTTGTGGAGCGGGACTACCGTTGCTGTACGCCAGTCCTTGGGTACATATCCTGTGGTAAGGCTGAGGTTGAACAGGGACTTTAGGTGAGGGTTTAGCTCATCTTTTAGCTCGTGTAGGACGCATCCTGGGACACCGTCTGGTCCCATTGATGCTGTGTTTTTTGCTTTGGAGAGGGCAGCTCTCACCTGATCATCTGTGATGTCTAGGAGGTTACTCTCTGTTGGGATGGAGATTTGCTCTTTTGGGGGGGGGATGGGGGGGAGAAATTTGCACTGAATCTGTCTGCCAGGATATTGGCAATGTCTGTTGGTTCAGTGTATTTTTTGTCATTTTGCACTAACTCGGAGCATATCTGGGAGTTGCCGCCCAGGTTCCTGACATAACTAAAGAATGCCTTGTGGTTGTCCTTAGTATCTTGTGCAATTTTTCTTTCGAAGTTGGCCTTAGATGATTTTATGAGGGATTGTAGCTTCTTGCTGGTACTTATCAGAGATGCCTTCCCTTTTTGGGATCTTGCTCTATCATGTAGTAGCCTCCTCCTTTTGTTGTACAGCATATTTATGGCTTCTTTTTTTTTTTCTTATTTATTCTTCACTGAAAGAGCGGAGTGGGGGTTGAATGTAACTGTAATAAGCTGGTCGCTAGCAATCAGCTAATTTACCTTGAAGTGCTTTTTTTTCCGTTTCGTATGGAGGTGTGTGTTTGTGTGTGTGTGTGTGTTTGTGTGTGTATATATAATATAATGTGGGAACTTCTAATTAAGGCAGCGTTAAGCTTAAGGAGAGGGATGTAATGTATAGTGCAGTGTGCATTGAGCTATGTATAGTCTACAGCATGTGGGATGTCCCATTTAAACTCCTGCTATCGTCTTAATGAATTGAATAGTTGCTTTCTTAATAGCTTTGGTGTTTGTGTCCCTTTATTTATGTTCTTGAAAACTGTGAATAATAATGCTGTCCAAAATTTTGGATGACAGTGTCCACCAGTTTAGACACAGTAAGTTTTTGAAACATTTAGTTTATCATTCATTTATTCTGTTGGTATGTTTAGTTAAGTCTTCATTTTTTTTTGTTGCTGAATACCTATTTAAAGACTTCACTGTAAATGTTGATACTGAATTGGGAGATAATGAGAACTGCAGGACGACCTTCATCTTGACTGACTCATGTTGCCATTTTTGATCTTGTCATACATATTTCACTTTTTTCAGGTTAATGTTGAGCAAAATTAAAAAATCTGTTTGGTTAGAATGGCATGGAATGAGATGAAGCATGTCTGATATTTATTTTATGATATGTTATAATAAAATTCAGCATACGCATTAGTTGCTGACCTATAGTTGGGCATACAAAAGAGTTGAAGCATGCAGAATGAAGCACATGACAGATTAATAGATAAAACTACAGATGGTAGTCAATGTCAAGTATATAATATTTTTCAAGATTACTTCTATAAAGGTTGTTTTAATGCAGTGCCAAGTCTACTGAATTAGGGAGTGAGCTTTTATTTGCAGTAAAAGAAACTGGAGTACATTTTGAATGTGTTGCATAACTCAAAGATCGCAGATCCTGTTATTTCCAAATACTTTGCCTGAACTGATATTGGCCATACAGGACTTGTTTTAGCTCAGACAAGTTGCAAGGCTGGGTTGACTTGTTATTAAAGCTGGAACCCTGCATTTCTTTTGTAGGACAGGGGATGCAAATACCTGTATGAAGCAATTGAAATGAGACACCAGTTATCTGATCAATGTCAGTTCAGGTTTCACAAGGATGTATAATTTTCAGAAACATATCTCTGGATCAACAGTATATGACCTTGTACACAGCTACATAAACCCTCTTTGCTTGAAAACAGAACACATTACGTCTGACCATTTTCAGCTTTTCCTGATGAGATTATATATACTTAGCTTACTTTGAAGCAGTTGTGCAGAATGGTGTGAAAAGCAGCTTTACTATTGCCTAACATAATATGGTTTTGTATCTTACTTATGTAAGACTGGTATGTTTCATTTAGGATATTTCTAAATATTTTTGTTGAAATGTCAACCTTTTAAGAGTACATTAGTATCAGTCACATTAAGCTGCTTGATTGTATGGTTCTAATAAGGTTAAAATGTGGACATACTCCTATGTGATATGATGGTGACAACTTAGTCATGCTGTCAGAGGTTTGTGACTGTGTCTAGGGATATAAAGTAAAGTAATGGTTCCCCTGGGGATTTACATCCATGGAGAGAACACTGATCACCTATCTACTCCGAATGTTGCACATTGCAGCTGCTTATCATCTTCCCACATACATAATTTTCAGTAATTCCATTATATTTTAAAAGATTTTGTTATTTTGCTCTGTGCTACACATTTCAGGAGTCCAATCCATTTGTCCCCCACTCTTTCATTGTAGCGTTTTATCCTGTCCAAGCTAAGCCTTTCCTTACTGACTGCAACCTATGGTCCCATCCTTTTACTTCAATTCTATAACTTTGTAATTCCACGTAATGATTATATGGTCCAAAATTATAACCCCTTTCCCGTCTTAGTTCTACAGTGGACATCCCAGCCTGTGTAACATTTTCTCATTTAATTTCTCTTCCATCCCTTTTAGCATCCTAGTGGTCTTTCCTTGCATCATTCCTAGCATCACTCTTTCATTTTTCACATCTATGGTATTCAGTGTTGGTCTCAGTAATTAATGACTTAAAGAGTAAAACTACCTCACTGTCCCTGGAGAAGAAGCCTAACACCTTGATGGTCCTGTTTGCTACCTTTTCCCTTTTGTCTTTATGGTTCACTGCTTTAGTTCATATTAACATGTGTGTTTTAACCTTTTCTGTGATTTAAAATACATTCTACCCTTTCCCAGTTTATTTTTAGTCCACAATCCTTATTGCTCCTAGGATTTTTCTTTAGTTTACTCTCCTCCCAATGTCAAATAATCTAACAGTTTTTCCATCTCCAGAGTCACCTTTAATTTTAAATTATTCTACTTCTGAATTAATGTTACCAGTCCAGCAGTCAAACATTACTGATGGCTTAGTTCCAACATCATTTCTCAGGATTTACAGTATACACTTATATTTTATTATGTTTTAAGATGGAAATAAAGCTAAATTAATCCCACAGATATTCATTTAGAATTATTATCATTTAGAAAAGAACTTAGATCAGGTTATTTTTAACAGTCTACTAACTATAGAAATCGGGTCAGATTCATTAACGTCTAGACTAAGTGTACAGTCTTATGCTTCAATAGACAAAACAAGCATAACTCACACCTTCTTCCTCCTAATATTAGTTTTCCTACTGATTTTCTTGCAGCCTTAAATATCGAGTGGGATTCATAAAGGTTACCACAATGTACAGACTATGTCTAAACATAGTCTAATCTTTCTGAGTGAATAGGCAGCACAAAAAAATGTGTTAGGGATATTCTTGAATACAGATCATGTTTACTTAGTGTAGGAGTTCATGAAACCAGCCCATTGTCTGTCTAAAATTGCCTTTTTCAAAAAAAAAAAAAATGGAAGCATTTATTTGTACTTTTGATGTACTCTTCACCTGCTGTGGGCATATTATTGTATAGTCTCTAGCTGGGCATTCAGTTGACTTGAATCAGAGAAAATCTAAGGTGATATACAAACTGCCAAGTTGCTATTATTATACTAGTTTTCTTTATAGTATTTTTTTTTTCACATCTTTATTAAGCATAACATTTTAAAATGTAACACAGTACATACATACTAAAATACAATAAAATAAACCATAACAACATTTCCTTTATTATTTTCACTCAGTATACATAAATGTTTTCTTGCTAACAATTTTCATTCATTCCATCATGACATAAATTGCACAATTCCTCCTGCTCTCGTTTAAAATTAAACTCATCCTCCCGCACATTATTCTGCATGTATTGTTCCCACAAATTCCTTGTATTTATTTGTATGTAATTTGCCCCTTCCCTTTTCTAAAGATCTCCTCTCCAGCTCTTTTACCTCCTTTACAATATTCATTACTTCAGTTACAGTTGGTTTAGATTTTGATTTCCATTTTCTAGTAATATTTTTTTTTTCTTCAGCCAGTAGCATTAAACTTAATAAAGCCAGACTATGTTTGAGTAAATCAGATCTGGGCCAGATTAAAAAAAAATGCTGTCCGTGTGTAAGTGATTTACTGTGTAATAAGCCTGCCCTGATTCCAAAATACTTGCTGTCAGTGTAAATGGCTTACTTTGGTGTAAGGCCTGTCTGTAAACATGCTTTATACCATGGGCCAAATTCCAAATGACCTGCTCTCCGTGTAAGTGATACACCAGAGTAAGTAACTTACTCTGAGAGCAAGTCTTTTGGAAATGGGCTACCTGTATCCCAGATCAAAAGAATAATTTATGTGGTTACAACCATTTGTTCCCTCAAGCTTCCAACTCATTACATTCCTCAAAAAATATGTCCTTCTCTATCACACCTAAAGCATTTGCTACCTACCAGAATTAAAATTGTCTGAAGTCTGCATGGAATATAAAAATACCTGTGCAAATACTTCCAAGCAAAAATCCTAATCCTTTTGGAATTTGTTGCAAACTATTATATACAGATGTCCTTCCATTGTTCCTTTGTATACTGCCTTTCCACTCTCATTTCCCAATCGTTTCTAACCCATTAGGATTGATATATTTTATTTATTTTATTCAGCATTTGTTGACTGGGAAAGTCCGACTAGGACAAAGTCTATTTTCAGTGGCGGCCCAGGGAGAATACTAAAGATGTATGTCTTTGGAATATGTATAGTTATCATGCAATATTTTATATGTTGTGCTAATTATATCAGCTTCTGTTCTAAACTCAAATAAAAATTCTACCACAGCTGGTCTTTCATTTAGTGATCTCTAACCCTTTCTGTTTGCCTGTACCTTATCAGTCACTGGTCAGGAAGGCAGTCTCTAGCCTGCAGTCCAAGCTTCTGCTTGGCCGCATCCCACTCTGTTACCTTTTCCTCCCTAGTTATTTGTTTCCAAATTATCATCCCATGAGACTTTGACTTGTAACCTTTTGCTAGTGTTATGTACGTGAAAAAGAAGTTATGTACCTACCATAATGTTCCATGTTAGTTGTCTTCATCTCACCTTCCTTCTTGCTGGTTGGGATTGGAGCTGATCCTCGGCTCCGACTCTGCCATCTTCTATAGCTTGAGAGCTGTTTACTGGCTTGAGGCTACCCCTTATCCCATGATGCCTAGCGCTAGCTATCCAGATCTCATTTGTAATAGCTAACCCCAGGCTTAGCCAGAGAACGAACCTGCCCAAGAAACAGGTTGAGCCTACCTATCATGCTCTCTAAGTCAGTAGAGGAAATAAACCAGAGAGCACTCAGCCAATGAAACAAAAACTCCTCTTGATCCAATAGGACAGGGGATGGAGGGTGGAACGCAAGAAGGAAGGTGAGATGACGACAACTAACATGGAACGTTATGGTAGGTACATAACTTCTTTATGTTAAGTTGTCTATCTCACCTTTGTTCTTGCTGGTTGGGACAGCGTCCCTAGCTCCTACAATCCTGGGCGGCTCATTGGAACAGACTTTTCAGAACAGTGGAACCAAAGTCAGCTCTGCTCCTGGAGACCATATCTAGCTTGTAATGAGAAATAAAAGTATGAGGATTTGCCCTTGTGGCAGCTGCACAAATAGAATCCATGGGCAACCTAGATTGGAAGGCTACAGAGGTGGCCAAAGCCCTAGTAGAATGACCTTTTGGTTTGATAGGCAACTCTTTGTTTCTCAATTGATAAACAAAGGTAATAATGTGAGACAACCACCTGGATAAGGTCACTTTGGAAACTGGGAGACCTTGTTTGCCTTGTGCATAGGAAAGGAATAGTTGGTCCGACTTCCTTGTATCCTTGGTCCTATGCAAGTAAAAACGCAATTGTCTGTGAACGTCCAATTGGTGTAATTTGTATTCTACCTTGTTGGTGTGGTTAGGGAAAAACACAGGAAGATTTATAGATTGGTTTAAATTATTTTCTGAGCAGACTTTTGGAAGGAAAGATGGATTCGTCCTCAGAGCAACCCTGTCCTTATGAAAAAACAAGTATGTAGGACGAACACATAGTGCCTGAAGTTCAGAGACGCGTCTGGCTGATGTAATAGCTACCAGAAAGAGTGTTTTCCAAGATAGAAATTTAATTGAACAGGATGCTGCAGGTTAAAAGGGGGGCATAATTAGGGAGGTTAGTACCAAATTAAGGTCCCAAGGAGGAGGGGGGTCTCTCACTGGAGGTCTAAGGAGAGTAGTCCCTCTTAGAAAGGCTTTACAGAGCTTATGAGACATAATGTTTGAATTAGACAACCCAAAATGAAAGAAATGGCCGCTAATTGAACCCTGATTGTAGCAGAAGCGGACCGAGAATGAAAGAGTTGTGCTAGGATCTCCAAAATTTTGTGGACTGGGGCTGAAAAGGGATCTATGTTCCTAGCCTCTGCCCAACAAGAAAAACGTTTCCATTTACTACCATAAGTTTTTCTAGTCGTGGACTTGTGAGAGGACACAATAATCTCACACACAGCCAGGGAAATGCTGGGAAGCCTGGCTAGGGTTGGAAGTGGAGCAACCAAGCTGTGAGCTGGAGTATTTGGAGGGATTGGTGCAACCCGCCTGATTGATGAATCAGTAGGTCTGGAATTGGATCCAGAGTCCAGGGCTGCTCGAGAAGGTAATGATGCAGGAACGGAAACCATATCTGTCGAGGCCAGTAGGGGGCAATGAGGATCATTTTGCAACCCAACAACATAGCTTTCTGTATGAGCTTCGGTATCAGGGGAAACGTTGGGAAGGCATAAAGAAGTCCCTGAGGCCAATCGTGGACAAGAGCGTCTCTGGGAGAGTGACCTGGAAGCGGAAGAAGGGAGAAGTAGTTGCTGCATTTGCTGTTGAAGGGGGTGGCAAAAAGATCGCAGCAAGGCTGTCCCCATTTGCGGAAGATCAGATCCGCAACTACCTGATTCAGAGACCACTCGTGAGGCATGAGAATAGCTCTGCTGAGCCTGTCCGCTATGACGTTGAACCTCCCAGGGATGTGTGTTGCAATCAGAAATCGTTGGGAGGGAATCGCCTACTGCCAGAGCCTGAGTGCTTCTCGACATAGGGGATAGGACCTGGTTCCGCCCTGCTTGTTGATGTACCATACCACTGACATGTTGTCCGTTTGAACTGCAATGGTCCCAGAAGGGAGAGAGTCCTGAAGAGCTTGCAACGCTAGGAGCACGGCTCTTATTTCTAGGACGTTTATATGCAGATGGTACTCGTGAGGATGCCAAATGCCTTGGACTGTTCTGCCCTGATACTGCCCCCCCACCCTATCAGGAAGGCGTCTGTGGTCACTGTGGCACCCGGAGGGGGCTGAATGAAGGGTCTGCCCTGAGACACTAGTGGGGAGACCATCCACCAGGAATGGTGCCTTTTGCATGATTCTGTAATCATGATCGTGTGAGACATGGGCAGCTGTTGGAAAGACCACTGTGTGAACAGAACCCATTGAAGGATTCTCATGTGAAAGCAAGCCAGAGGGATTAAAAGAATTGCCGCTGCCATGGAACCCAGAGTTCCAAGGACGAACCTGACTTGGATCCTTTTGCTCTGCATTAGAATTTGTACTTGATGGCGAATTGTAGACAACCTGTCTGGCGGTAGCCTTGCGGACATGTTCCTTGTGTCTAAGTCTGCTCCTCTATAGGTGATACATTGACAGGGCAACAAGGCAGATTTTTCGAAGTTTATTGTGATGCCTAACTGGGAGCCGATTGTGATTGTGTAGTCCCTGGCTTGCAGAAGTTGATTCCTGGTAGTAGCAGTGAGGAGTAAGTCGTCTAGATATGGAAACACCTGGAATCTTCGACGTCTCAGGTGAGCCGTGATCACTGCCATATACATTTGGTGAACACCCTAGGGGCTGTGGTGAGACCAAAGGGCAGAGCTCTGAACTGGTAATGACTGGCTCCCAGCCGGAAGCAAAGGAATCTCCTGGCGCGCCTGTCCATTTTGATGTGATAGTACGCATCCTGAAGATCTATAGAGCACATCTAATTGTCCTGACCCAGAAAGGGTAGAATGGACTGTAGCGTGACCATCCGAAACTTTGTTCTTTGAACAGACTTGTTTAGTCTGCTGAGATCCAGAATTGGTCTCAAGTCCCCTGTCTTTTTTGGTACCAAAAAGAACCTTGAGTAAGTTCCGGATCCGTGTTGCTCTGCTGGGACTTCCTGGATGACTCTTTAGACTGCTTGGTCCCTTAGATTGGGTGGAACATCTGGAAGGGATTTGCTTGAAGGTGAGGGGGGTTGAGAGAGGGGAATTTTGTAACCTCTGGATATAACTGATCATACCCATCTGTCTTGCGTTAATTTTTGCCAGGCTTTTGGGTACAGAGATAGTCTTCCCCCGACTGCCTCTAGAGGCGGGCAGCTGGGCAACCCTTCAGGGATGTTGAAAGGGCTTCTCAGAGAAGGATTCTCTGTTGCTGTGGTTCTGCGGACACCCTCTGCCACGAGGGCAGCGTCTGTTGTTGTTGTTTCCCCCTCTGCCCCTGGAGGAAAAATCACTACGTGTGTCAGGCGAGGCTCCCTGGGATTTTCGGAAC
Organism: Protopterus annectens; assembly: GCF_019279795.1. NCBI lineage: Eukaryota > Metazoa > Chordata > Ceratodontiformes > Protopteridae > Protopterus > Protopterus annectens. The sequence goes on from NC_056732.1 coordinate 569,363,723, forward strand.
CACATTTTACCACTCTTCTGACCCTTGGGCTATGGTCTGGAAGGAGTGGAAAAATGGACTCCCACAGCAGAGAGAGTCTTGCCTTCTTGCTCACACCTAGTCAAAGTATCTTTCACCTGTGGTCCAAATAGAAAGGAACCATCAAAGAGGGTGTTGGTGAATGACGCTCTAAAGGGTTCCGCAAAATTACACAGCGGCATCCAGGTGTGTCTCCTAAGGGCCACACCTGTACCTGCGGCTCTACTCGCACCATTGGCTGCATAGGAAATGAGCCTCATGGAGGAGTTGACTACTGAATTAAGAGTCGCCAGCTGGGAAGCCACTTTAGCTTGAGTTCCCTCAGCTGATGGATCTTGAAGGGTATCTCCAAGCTCTTTAAGGAGATCCCTCTGAAGCCAGGTAAAATGGCATAAGTAGCTGAATGACCTCATAGAAAAGGTCACTGAAGCAAACATTCGCTTCCCATATCTGTCCATAGTCCTAGGCTTCTTGTTAGGAGGATGGACAGACGAAGAAATTTCCACTAATGAATCGATTCTAGAGAGGGGGGCCTCAGCCTCTTGTGGCTCTGAAGTTTCTGATGGAGCTGACGGGGAGATAGTCTTATCGGTTCCGGTCGGAACCAAAGTGGCAGGAAGAGTTTGAACCAAAGACGGCTCCGAACTTGGAGCCAACGATTTGGTAACTTTAAGGGATTTCACAGGCTGAGTCTTGGCCGGTGAATCTTGGGGCTTTAAAAGACCCCTAAGAATAAGCTTATTCTTGCGCTCCTGCAGAACTCTTGGACTAAATGCATGGCAGATAGAACAAGAGTCCTGCAGGTGCACAGTGCCTAAACAATAGAAGCAAGAAGTGTGTCCATCTGTCAGAGACATTTTCTGACAGCATGAGTCACACTTCTTGAACCCAGACACCTTGGATTCTTTAGACATCCTGAAACCAAAAAAAAAAAAACACACAACAGGTAACAATAATATACAGTCTACAGGAAAAACTCAGTATACTACAGACTAACTAATTTTTTTTTTTTTTTGTATATAAATAGGAAACCTCTAACTGAAATGGCTGACCTATAAAAAAAAATAGAAGGAAAGCCTCTAACTTAAACGTCTAACCTGAAAGAAAAGGATAAGGAGGGGGAGGAGGAGAACTCTCTAAATTAAACGAGTTCTAAAAAAGGGGGGGGGACTAGTACTACACACTTAGGTAATACCACAAGTATAAAACTAAAATTAACAGTAACCCCTAGGAAAAATACTATTTTTGTAGAAAAAAGTTCTATAATAAACTTAATACAAGTCTGAGCCAGAAAAACAACACCTCACAGCTGAAGCGGCAAATGAGATCTGGGTAGCTTTATTTTTATTTATTTTTATTTTTTATTTTACATTTGTTGACCGGGCTAGTCTAGCTGGGTACATGTCCATTTTCAGTAGAGGCCCGGGGAGAAAAGCTCCAAAGAATAGAGGTAGATTAACAAAAACATCAGAAGATCAAGCAATAAGTATTACATTCAAAGTCAAATAAACAAGTAATAGGGTTATACAAATAATTTAAAGAGGTAAACAGACTTAGGTAGATGGACTAACATGGCTACATTGAGGACCCTTGCGGTTTGGATTGGGTAGAAATTAGGTAGTCCTGGGATGTTTACTATTAGTCTGGATTAGAACACGGGCATAGCCATTCGGACTTTAGGAGATCTTTGAGTTGTTTTTTGAATTGGTGGAGAGAGGTCTTGTGTCTTAGGTTGTTTGGGAGGGCATTCCAGGATTTTCCAATAGAATTAGCATAGAGTGCTTCACCTCCCGAGTTGTTAGATTTAATAGTTTGTATTTGTAAGCTTTTGGATGACCTAAGGGGGATGTAAGGTTAGAGTAGGGGGTAAATATTTTGTTCATTGAGGGGGTTTTGTCAGGATAGTTGATTGCTTTGAATGCCTCAGTGAGTTGATTGAGTTTGAGAATGTTGGGTAGTTCTAACCATTCTAGTGTCCTTAGATTGTTGCAGTGATGTGTGCGATAGGGCATTCCTGTTATAAATCTGGCTATGTGGTTATAGGTTGTAGATAGTTTGTTGAGTTCTCTTTTGTTAAGGAAGGAGAATATCGGGGAGGCATAGAGGAGTGTGGAAATGAGGTGGGTCCGGGCAATGGTTAGTTTAGTGTGTAGGGTTAGGAAGTTCTTAATTCTATACATGGACCCGAGTTTCTTGTTTACCGACTTAATGGTCAGGCTGATATGCGTATCAAATTTAAGCTTGTGGTCTATGGTCACGCCTAGTAGTTTGGTGTGGGAGACAGGGTCGATTATGGTCCCATTATTTGAGGTCACGTGAATGGTGGGGCGGTTGGTGCTAGGAGATTCATTTCCTTGAGGGGTAGAAGTAGTGGGGAAAAACGGAAGTAATTTGGTTTTGGATGGGTTAAGTAAAAGTTTTAGTTCCAAGAACCATTTTTCAACTAGGGAGAAACAGTTTTGGGTTGCGACTTGGAGTTTGGTGAGAGAAATGTCAGAGCAGATCAGGGTGGAGTCGTCTGCATATTGTATACAGGTGGCTTTGGGAATGATAGAGTGTAGACCATTAATAAATATGGAGAAAAGAAGAGGACCAAGGATAGATCCTTGGGGAACACTGATATTTGTGGGGAGTAGGTCGGATAAGCTATTTTCCCATTGAACAGCCTGTTGTCTACAAGAAAGGTAGTCATTAAACCAGTCTATGGTAGTTTTGCTAAGATAGAATGCCTCCAATGTGTGGATCAACTGTTGGTGATTGACCATGTCGAAGGCTTTGGATAGGTCAAGGAAGAGTGCAGAGGATATTAATTTATTATTTCGATTGTGGTTAACTGAGTCAACAAAGGAAAGGAGAGCAGTAGTTGTGCTATGATGGGGGCGAAAGCCGTGCTGGGTGTGAGACAGGAGGTTGTTTCGAGTAAGATGGGTAATGAGCTGCTTGTGAATGCAGCGTTCCATGATTTTGGCTAGAGGAGATAGTATAGCTATGGGTCTGTAGTTTGATGTGTCAGTGGAGGATCCACCTTTATGTAGAGGGATGATGTGGGAGATTTTCCAAATAGAGGGAATAGAAGCTTCTGAAATGGACCAGTTGACCAAGATAGAAACAGGGTAGGCTATGGCATCAGATGCTATTTGTAGGTAATTGGCTGGGAGTAAGTCAGCCGCTAAGGTGGTTGGTTTGAGTTTATTTAAGAGGGTTCGAATATAGGAGGTAGGTATGGGTTGAAGGTTAAAGGAGGGTTGAGTTGGGTCTTTGGTTGAGGGTGTAGCCGAGGAGAAGTAGTAAGTTGGTTGGCGAGGACTGATGGTTTCTGTGAAAAATGAATTAAAGGTGTTGGCTATTTCTATAGAATCTTTACCAATGAGTTTTTCAGGGTAGGTGGTGGATTTACCTGGATGAAGGAGGTGATTGAAACCGCCCAGAATTTTGGGATTATGCTGGTGTTTATCTTGGAGGTGACAGTAATACTGTTTTTGTCAGACAATACGGTTGCTTTAGTTGAGTTTCTAAGCTGAAGAAACTTGATGCGATCTAGTGGGGTTTTAGAGGTTCTCCATTTGTGCCAGGCCTTGTCTCGATGTTTAATTTTGGATTTAGTATCCTTTGTTAGCCAGGGTGCATGCATCTTAGTTCTAGTAAGACGCTTAGGAGCATGCGAGTCAAGTATTTTTAGGAAAGTGTTATTAAAATATAACACACTCTCATCTAAGGGTAAAGTTTTTAGGATGGACCAATTGCATGCCTTAAGTTCTGTAAGAAAATGGTCTGGGACAAAATTCTTACTGTTCCTAACTAGTCTGGATTGTGGATGATTTGAAGTCGGACACTTGTGCTTTATAATAAAGGTAATCAGGTGGTCACTAAGGTCGTTGGGAAGGGTCGCTGTAGTATAGTTATTTGGAGCCTTGTTTGTAAGAATCCAGTCAAGGATGCTCTCTTTTTGTTGAGCATTACCAATTCTGGTGGGAGATAGAATATTTTGAGAGAAGCCATGTAAGTTAATGGGGAGAGGATTTGGGAGTTCGGAATAGAGGGACCAGTTAATATTAACATCCCCTAGAATTATGGTTTCTTGGGGATAGTTGGTAGCAAACCAACTGAGGATTTGTTCTAGGTTTTCAAGATTTTTGCCTGGTGGTAGATAAGTTACTATGAGAGATTAACTTTTTTTTTGTTTTTAGGAAATTAGAGCAATTAGTTCAAGGTTAGGGATTTTTTTGAGTTGGAGGGTTTCATGTGATGTTCAGGGAGTTCTTGAACATGACAGCTATTCGGTTTTCAAGATTTTTGCCTGGTGGTAGATAAGTTACTATGAGATTAATACTTTTTTGGTTGTTTAGGCGAATCTTTAGAGCAATTAGTTCAAGGTTAGGGATTTTTGGAGGTTGGAGTGGGTTCATTGTGATGTTCAGGGAGTTCTTGAACATGACAGCTATTCCCCCACCTTTTCTGGTTATTCGATCGCTCCTAAGGATGCTATATCCAGGTGGGATAATTTCTTCATCCTTAGTGCCTGGTTTAAGCCATGTTTCCGATAGGCACATGATGTCAGGGGAGTGAGTTGCAAGCAAGGCATGTAAGTTGTGAACCTTATTAATACTTCTTAGGTTAAGATGAAGGATAAGGAGGGAGCCCACTAGGTTTCTGGCTTCTTTCAGGGTTTTGGGGCCTAAGTCAAAGTTAGGGCCTGGGTTGGGGTGGATATCTCCATCTTTTGTGATAGATTTTTTCAAGTAGTCAAATATTTTTTGGAGTTTAATTAATAATTTTAGGGTGTCTTTTGTTGTGGGAACCTTTGGGTGGCAGAGGGTAGGATGATTTATTTTAGGAATCGGGTTATTAACATGGTAGTGAGACGGAGGGATGGGTGTGGAGGGGTTATGAGAATGAATGGAGGTGTGACCTTTGGAGAGGAAGACTCCTGCTAGGGTTAGAGTTTCATAACTGGTTGAGAGATAGGAAATAATAAGGAGTAATAGTATGAAGGGAAGGGTAGTAAAAGACTTTTTATCCATGGTGTGAGGAGGTTAGTGAGTGTAGTAAGCTGGGGGAGGTTTCCTTGGTAGAATAGGGTGTATAAAGAGTTGGAAGGTAGTGGGTGTATAAAAAGCTGGAAGGATGAAGGATGGAGTCTAACTGGATAGAGGTTGGTAGGTAAGTGGAGATTGCCTAATCAGTGTAGGCAAACAATAAATGAGAGGGAGATGAGTGGGTGGAGATTGCCTAATCAGTGTAGGCAAGCAAGAAATGAGAGGGAGATGAGTCAGAGGATAGGGGGTGGTAGGTGGGCGGAGTTGCCTAATCAGTGTGGGCAAACAAGAAATGAGAGGGAGATGAGTCAGAGCACAGGACAGTTGTGATTGGTTGTTGGTATGGGGGAAGAGCTTAGTGACCTAATAAATGTAGAGGTAGTGGGGGCCGGTGGGAATAGGGGGCAGGGTGGGGCGCGGAGCGAGCCCGAGCGAAGCGGAGCGGGGCCTACACCACAAGGGTTGTTCCTGGGTCCTAAAGGTAACAGAGTACAATGTCAGCTTGTTTAATTTCTTTCCTGGATCTATCAGTAGGATATTAGGCTGGTGTTATGACCAAGTACTGCCTAATGCCTGCAGCAGACACTTATCAAACAAAAACACTGTAGTTAGGATATTTTCTTTACCCTGAGTCTCTTTGGGAGATTGTTAACTGAAATTCATTGGGGTTAAGAGGAGGCTGGTGTGTGCATTCGCACTGGGAGTCCAAGTGAGTCAGCGACGAAAGTTAAGGAAGCACGCGTTGTTCATCTGGCAAGGGGGCTATCTACAGGTAGAATAAGGGAGAGAGATAGGTCTCTAGAGAGCTAGCGCTAAGCATCATGGGATAAGGGGTAATCTAGAGCCAGTAAACAGCTCTTAAGCTATAGAAGATGGCCGAGTCAGAGCCAAGGATCAGCTCCGATCCCAACCAGCAAGAACGAAGGTAAGATAGACAACTTAACAATTTTAATTGTGTAACTCTAAAATAGCCTCTCAGATCAGGTAATCCTAAATCACCCTATTCTGTGGGAAGAATCACTTTATCACACTTAACTCTTGCCTTCTTCCCATCCCAAATAAATTCCTTCAACACTTTAATTAATAATGGTCTACAACTTCTCCACTAGTTGACAAACATATGCCTGACCCATGTATAAAACTAAAGACACTAGACACATTTTCACTGCTTGTTATCTTGTTATTCATATCTGTAATCAAGAGCTTTCAGCTTTCATTTTTTTGTATTCTCTTTTGTTTAGTCACCATTCGTATGTCCTTAGCTGCCATAATAGAATCCTTTTTAATCTGTACACATAAATACTTGATCTTATTATCTCCCCATACACTAGTATTGACTGAGCCAGTTTGAGTGTAGTTTACTGCTATTGCTTTTGTTTTGTCTTCATTTATTTTACATCATGAAAAGACAAGAAACTTCCACCAAATTTTCCATAACACTGAAATATCCCTTTCTGTATTTAATATACACAGTAACAGCTGTGAATAAAGCTAACTTTTCATGACTAACCATATCAGGTTATTCCTTGAATTTGTGTGACTCCCTTATTTTCTTTGCCAATGGTTTTAATATAAATAAAAAGGGGACACTCCTGCCTTGTTCCTCTCTTCAAACACAGCTTGTTGGAATGGAGCTTACCCACATTAATTCTTGCATTTGACCCCTTGTTAACCATATTATTTTATCAGGGAACATAAACCCTGCCCTTGCCTTACTCATGAAATCCCAGCTAATGCCATTAAATGCTTTCTCTGCACCATGACCCACCAACAGTAGTGGTGTTTTTTTACACTCTGCTTCCCTTTGGATCATCATTGTTCTATGAGTGTTGTCAAATGTTTGCCTCGTCTCCACAAAATTACATTGACAATATCTGTCAATTTTGGCAACACTCTTGCAAATGTCAGCTACTATAGACATAAGCACTTTATAATCATGGTTTTAAATTGAAATGGGTGTGTATGAAACTGGGGCTGAAAGTCCTTACCCTCTTTAGTTTTCTTTATATATTGTTTTACAGTATAACATTACTATGATAGTTGTTACAATTGTACTGCCTCCTTAATGTATACACCCGTCAGTCTTTGTATGTAGTGCAGTTGAAAAACTTGGCTATAGCCATTTATGAGAAACACTGGAAGATATGTTATCTGTTCTTTTAGGTAATGCACTCTTGCACATTGGTAGAATTCTTGGTGATTCTACATGGGTACATGTTTCACTTTATGTTCCATTACCAAGGTCAGAGAAGTATAGGCCTTTATGTAGTTTTTGATATTCTGCATTGCTTCAACCAGTGTGTGGTACCTTTAAGTGAGGTGTTTTCCATGTTAAGACCTACAAGTCAGCTAGACTACCTGGTTCAGATGGAGCAAATGTTAGCTTCTGTAACACAAAATTAAGATCCAAAGGAGGGGCTACCAGTTTACTTGGAGACCTCTTATGCAATACCCATTTTCAGGAACATTTTGACATGAGACTGCCCTGAAAGTGGAGGATCCATTGGCAGACATGCTGATAAATTAACCTTGACAGTGGAATAAGAAAGATCATAGGATAACAACTCACACAAATACTGTAAAACTAGAGAACAACTAGCCCTGAATGGGTGCTGATTATGTTCTTGGCAGCTATTAGAAAATCTTTTCCCATTTGCTAATCTATGATTTTCTAGTAGCAGACTTTCCTGCCTCCATTATTACCTGCCACAATTCCTAAGAAAGCAGGTGCCTAAAATGAATTAAGACCCTACCTTCCAAGGAAGTCAGCTGAAGATGATTGATGTTGAGGTTTACCAAACATACCTCTTCTTGTGTTAGTACATCCATTCTGTGAAGTAGTTTGTGGTAATTGCCACTGGCCATTTCCAAAAGAAGAGAGAACCACAGTTGCCTGAGCCAGAAGGTAATCACCAAAATGATCTTGTGGGATTCTTTCTAAATCTTCAGAAGTACCCTGGATATTAGTGGAATGGATGGAAAGGCATGCACGAACATTCCTGTACAAAGAAGAAGAAAGAAAAGAAAAGATATCTATCTTCTACGCCATCTTGCATGGAATCCTGGAACAGAACTTTGACAGTTGATTGTTCAGACAGGAGGCAAAGAGGTCTACTTGAGAAACCAAAGATAATTCAGAGTTGAATGCCTTGATCAGAGCAAGCATCTTCTTGACATTTACATGCTTGCATATGTCCTAGGTGTACCAAAGTCCTTGCACTTTTATCCCTCCTGAAACTGCTCCCCAAACAATGTCTGAAGTGTCTTTGGTGACTGACTGCTTTGGAGCAGGGAGGGAGAAGGCAAGACTTGGATTTAAGGGCATATTTTTTTTTCTATCAAAAAAAAAAAAATTCTCTTCTGATGAACTCTAGTACTTGGATCTGAAAAGACAAAGGGTGTTTATGCTTGGACCAAAGAGATTTTAGAAACCACTGTATTGCTCTCATCTGGAGTATTGCCACAGGTATCATGAGAATCATAGATGCCATGAGACCCAAAATATTAAGGTATTCCCCTTCCAGTGACTGAAGCCTGAGTGGAAACCCTCAGAAATAGATCTAAATAAAGATATATTTTTTCCTGTGGAAGAAAAGATCTTTGAACTGAGGTGTGTAGCAGGCAACCCAGAAACATAATCCTGTGCGATGGAGTCAAAAAAGATTTTTGGATTGTTTCTTGGAACCCCAGCATGTGTAGGAGATCTCTCATCCAAGTGAGGGATTCCTGACCCATTGTAAAAGACTATGCAAATATAAGCAAGTCATCAAAAAATGGAAAATTGTGGATATTCTGTAGCCTGCAATGAGCTATAATAGGAGCCAGACACTTTGTGATCACCCCTGGAGTAGCGGATAGCCCAAAGTAAGGCAGAGAACTGATAATGTGATGCAGACACACAAAACTTTAAGAAATGCCTGGAATATGGATGAATAGAAATGCAATGTTATGCATTTTTAAATCTAAGGTTACTAGAAAACTCAAATGAGTCAGAAGGGTGACGTGAAAACATTGTGAACTTAAGCACTATCACAAACTGATTCAGTAAAGCCAGATCCAGAACTTTTCTTAAAGAATTTTCTTTCTTTGGTATCAAAAACATTCCTGAGTAAAATCCTGTCTTCTTACTGGAGAGGAGGAACAGCTTCTATCATCCCTTGAGACAGCATATGTTGTAGGACAAGACAAAAATACAAGCACTCATTGTACATGTTTACATAAGAAGATGTATGTTAAAATACTTTGCAAAATACAATGCTCCATTCTACAACGATGTAATAATTATGCTGCTATCATGGATGGGCAGTTTCCCATCTTATTTCTGGACAGCCTGATAGACATGGTCTTCCTGGGGCAATGTAGCAATTGTCTCTTGTATACTGATAGCCATCTACTCCTGAAACAAAGTTTATTTGAGAAATGTAGTTACACTATAAAATTGAAGACAAGACTTTCATATAAAGACAAATTGAATGCCAGTTTGTCAGCACACGCACACACTTCCCACACTAAATAAGGACATGCCACATAAACCCACATATGCGGAGGTACTCACTAGTAACTCACCAAAAGATCAGAGGTGTCCCAAAGAGAAACCACTTACACACATAACAATGCAAAAAACAACCATAACACTTAATAACACACACTGTGTCTCAAAAAATAAGCCCATATGGTGTAACACTACAAAACCTAATATATTGGTCATATCTGACTCCATTGTGCAACACACGGATGTTCCCCTCACCAGGTTGGATACGTTAGCTGCCTGTCAGGTGCCAGGATCCTTCAATTCACTGAAGCACTCAAACCCATGTATTGGTATGACTCTGTCATAGTCCATTTGAGGGTGAATGACTTGAGACATACCTTACTGGACTATATGAAGAGAGACATGACTGGGGTCTCAGATTATGTTGTCATAGGCGGTATAAGCCTAGCCTTAAGCCACATTCTACCTTCTCCAGGGATAATGCCATAATACAAAGAAAAAAATATTGACTTAGACCAAAAGCTAAGCCAATTGTTAAAGTCCAAGGGGATACAATATCTGCCAGTCTGGAACAACATGGTCGACTGTCTATGCTGCTTTGCCAGAGATGGTCTGCACATGTATCCTCTAGGCTTTCGGATACTGGCAAAGGCATTAGCCACCCCTATTGTGCCTTTTTTAGGCAGTGTCAAAATAACCAACCTCCCAACATAAAATCCTGTCTAGATAAACCCAAGGTGCTGCTGCTTAATGTTAGGAGTCTAAACAAGAAACTGCACTAATCACTTTGGAAGATGCTGACTTCTGTGAATACCCATGGTCCAAAGGCATGGAAAGCACACCAGCCGTACAGGGCAATAATGCCTTCTATATGTTCAGACCACAAGCTGAGCAGGAAAAAACAAAAGGAGGAGGTATATCTATATTTATTAAGGATATGTATACCTCAAGACTGGTTGTACAGTGACTCCCTTGAGCTGCTCCATTCCTAATTATAGGCAAAGCCCCCTATCACATCATAGCTTACTATAGGTCCCCCACCATGAAACAGGAAAAGCATACCTGGACTTATCCTACCATCTACTGGGATACTTACACAACCATAAACTTGCTGGCTCAGAGGTTCATGGACTTTGTCAGTACAAATGCTCTGGAACAGCTAGTCAGCACACCCACAAGAGGCTCAAATGTCCTGGACATAGTACTCACTAACATGGGAGAGCATTGCAACCCCCACCCCACCCCTGTGTGATGTCCTCCCTAGTAAGATTGGACCATAAATCAGACTTGCTCAATGTATTTATAAGATAAGATACTCCATCAAGCTCCAGACTGCTTAAGAATTTTTCTAAGACAAATTACCTCCTACTAAGTGATGGTATAAGAATTTTCAAAGCCCCCTATAATGTAAATAACATGGACTCCTATACAGAGGTGTAAACCAATGCCCTGTATAACCACTTAATCAGTTGTATAGAATTGGCTGTATCTGACTGGATTAAAACTGGGTCTTGCCAAAAAAACAAACCACATTGGTGGAACCCTAGTATAAACAGGCTGTACAACAAAAGAAAGAAACTAATATCCAAGAACAAGAGGGAACTGGTTCAGCAGGGGAAGAAATCCATCTGTAGCTTAAACAAACAAAGTAGAGGTCTTGTTAAGTCCTCCAAAGCTAATTACTAAGCAAAAATATCCTCCCTAGCTAAGGATAATCACAGGGCATTCTTTAACTGTGTCTAAAAATATAAAAGGGAACACCCAGCTATGCGCTGAACTGGTTGTGGTTGGCACCACCCATACTCAACCGGAGATAGTAGCCAACCTGCTAACTGACAGATATGGAGAAAACTTCACCCCCTGTTCCCTCAAGTCAACCCCCAAAGTATACCTACCACCACTCCTCAGCCTATTCTCCAAGGCCAAAACCACAGCATCAGTGGGGCCAGACAACATCCAAGGTTCATTTATCAACTTAAAACACGACCTAGCAGATCCACTTGGATCCCTGTTTAACTTTGAACTGGCTATGTTCCAATGGAATGGAGGACAGCAACAGTAATCCCTCTGCACAAAGGGGGACTATCAACTGACCTTGGGAATTATAGGCTCATAAGCATGACTAGCCTCATCTGCAAGGCCATGGAAAGAATCATTATGAATCTTATTAACAAGGGCATAGACAATCTCCATATTCTGGACCCAACCTAATTTGGATTCATTAAAAGTAGATCATGCTTGTTAAACATGGTTGACTTCTTCAAGAAAGTTATCAAGGCTGTGGACAAGGGAAAGACAGTGCATACCACCTATCTTGACCTAGCCAAGGCATTTGACCCAATCCTCCACTCAAGTATTACAGAGAAACTCTCGCAATTGGAAAGTAACCCCTACATTACCATATGGGTAGCCAACTAGCTCACCAACACTGCACATATTGTCAAAATGGGTGACTTCACCTCTAGCAAAAGACCAGTCACAAGTGGCATACCACAGGGTTCTGTGCTGGGCCCCTTACTGTTCGGAATTTATTTCTCAGAAGTCCAGGCAAACATGGACGGCCTGTGACTGACCAAGTTTGCTGACTATTGCAAATTGGGAGCAATCACAGAGTCCCTCAAAAATATTAATATACTGCAGACAAATGATTGGTGCCAAAGCCATGGATTAAAGCTAAATGCAAAAAAAAAAAATGCATTATTATACCCAATGGGAAAGATGACATCCCTGATAATTACATTATAGACAACACCCCCTACATGTTGACCCAGTAGTACATGATGTAGGTACTTGAGTTGATGGCAATTTGAACTTTGACCACCACATATCCACAGTAGTAAGGAAATCCTTCTACGTGGCACATCTTATAAGTAAAGGCATCGCATCTAGATCTAAGGATGTTACAATTCCATTATACTCAGCCCTCATTAGACCAATAATTGAGTACAATGCTCCCTTTCACATGTACCTCACCAGACATCTGAAACAATTGGTGAGAGGTTTCTCACCAAGAAATTACAGGGTACACAAAACAAATCTTACCCAGAAAGACTGAAAACTCAGTCACTGTATTTTTGTCTACTACAGGTTGCTAAGGGATGACCTGTGCCTGACTTACAAGGCAGTCTCTAACCCAACTTTAATGTAAATGCTGCACATTCGTAAATCAAACTGCAGGATGGTCACTCGCTCCAGGGGGATCTTAACCTAGCCACTGACATGAACGGGTCATGCTGGAGAGATAGATACATCTCTCAGAGACTACCATTTCTCTGAAAAAAGCATCTAATTCACATGAAACACAGACATTTCATGACCCACTTCAAACACTGTTTCTGTTCAATGAATGGGTGACCACAGATTCACTCCTGGGGTGGTGCCCATGTCCTTGCTAGACAGAGGAAGTTGGTATGAACTGCTATAGACCCTTACCTCTTTGAACTTCATTCACATAACCACTGACAATTGGGGCAACTAGGGATAAATATGGCTAGGCTGGTAAAGGCTCTAGGGCTGTTAGCCTAGTAACCTCCTATGAATCAATGAACCTATATTAAAGAGGCGTTTGGTCTAGTGAATGAGGAGAAATCCTCTAGAAAAGAGGAATTTCCTTTCATTGCAATCTGTATCCTAGATGGATCACATTCATGACTCATTTGTCTGACACAATAAGTTGCCAAGAACAGAAATTGAGATTCAGACTCTTTGGAATGAGTAAGGGGCTGCCAAAGGTGTGTGTGTGGGGGGGGCAAGGTCCCTTATATTGTCATTCTGACTTGTTTAACTGCCCTTTGTTCTGGGGAGCTCCTGTATTATTTTTGGAACCTTCCTGTCATTGCATTTTAAATATCTGCTTGCAAACATGCAGCTGAGTCTGTTTATTTTGTCTCTTGACAAAACTGAATGAGGGAGCAGAAAAATCCCTTGGAAAATTTAGAGAAGGAGAGCTGAAAAATCTGAGAGAACTCCTGAATCATCTTACATGACGTATCACATTTTTTGATAACAGCTGCAGCAGAGGGTCAAAAAATGAAATGTTTGTGCAAAGGTGAATTCAGAATTTAATTTTTGGCATCTTCTCAGAGGTTCTGAGAATACAGCTAGCCAAACCTTCTTAAAAACAGAAACAGTGGTAGTAGCCCTGGAAGTGGTATCTACAGAGTCATAGACCTGTTTCAAACATGAGTAGTGACCTGAGAAATATAAGAAACTAAAGTACAGATTTTCCCTCACAAGAAGAAACTGAACCCTAACCACTCCTCATACTTTCACAATTAGTCAGGATAAACTTTAAGATATGAGCTTGACCGTTCAGAATTCTAAAACTCAAAATTCTAAAACTGAAAGTTGCAGAAACTTTCACCTTTTCATAAACTTCTCAAAAGTTTTACTATCCTTATCAGAAGGATAATGATTATAATTAACAAAATGCTTGGGAGTGGCTGAATTAACTGAAGCTATAGCTGCTGCTGGGTTAGGTCTGGGATGAGTGTATAAAAGCTTGAAAGACTAAGTCACTTTGTACATTCAGTCTGCATTCCTGGGAGCACCAGGTTAGCAGTCAATGAAACCAGAGGCCATGACAAACACATCCTGCAATGCTGACAACAGTGGAGGATGGGTGAATGTTGTGGAAATTCCAGCTGTAACAAACTGTAACATTTTCTAAGGGACTGAGAACCCTTCATAATTTCCCACTGAAAAAAAAAATGGTTCATTCTGGAAATAGTCTAGGAGAAAGACAGTCCCACACACGGATTTTCAGATACCACACTGAACTCAGAATCTGAATCAGAAGCCTATGAAGAAAACATTGCATCTGTCACTTCACATTCCCCACACAGATTCCGTATCTTGAACCTCTTCAGAGAAAGAAGAATCCCTTCTCCTTTTTCTTTTACTAGAAACTACCTTTGAGAAGGCTCAAGAGCCTGCCCAAGACACTGAGCTAGTCCGAATAAATTAGTCCTCTCCAGAGTAACTGACACCAGACAAGCTAATATTTTGTTTTCTTTCTCTTTCTGACAGGAAGGTTAGGGAAAACAGACCCAGTATCACCAGTAACAGTTTCCTCTAGGATGGGCACAACATTCTGGCTAAGCAGAAGCACATTCCCTGCTCCTTCTTCCAAGATTGACAAAAGTAGCTTTTTCTTGCTCACTGAGGGGACTCCAACAGCCATAGAGGATGTGGTTAACCCCCCCCCCCCATCACTGTTGGCTACATACACAACACTAGAGGGATCTGAAGAAAAAGATGAATGGTCTGAAGAATCAGCTATGACCAGAGCAGAGTCACCCACCTGCGGCTGTGGCAAATTAGCAGCTTGCTGTGATGGCAAAGGCTGCTTACTTATCTTTTTCTTTTTTGTGGCTGGAAGATCTGACAGAGACTGGTGGTTTGTTCCATGGTCAAGCAGAAAATGATGCTTGTTTCCCAGTGCAGCTTAGCAGCAATAGTCAGTTTAACAAAAATGTAGTAAAAACTTAAAGTTGTTCCCACTGAAAAAAAAAACAGTAAAAAGCACTTTAAACATTTTCTCAGCTCCAGACAGTAAAATAAACATAATTTCTCCACAGAAAAAGTAGTAGTTTGAACGTTTAACAACTTTTTATCACAAAAGTAAAAAGTGCACTCCCATTTAAAAGTACATAAAAGTCATTTAGCAGTCAAAGAAAATACTTTTTTCTAGCTTAAAAGTATTTCTCAGAAAAAATCGCTATAAGAAGTTTATAAGTAATGTGGAAGTAGTTTCTCCAGAGTGAACTTATTTCCCCAGCAATGGAACAACATTAGCCAACCATTGATCCTTGAATGCCCACAGAGGGGTACTGACAGCAGGAAAGCTCTGAAAGACTTGGTGCCCAAACCTGTCTTTTTATGTCATTTCAGCTCTTGCTGAGCAATGATTTGGGAATGTGGAATTTGCCCTGAAGCTTTGGAAGCTGTCTTTTCTGTTATATCCTATGTAGGATATAATGTATTCAGTTTAGGCTACTGCATTAGTGATCATTATGAAGAACTTGAAAGAGTGACCATTTTAATTTTCCATTTATTGTCAGAAATTATACCACTTGAGGTGGGGGTAGTGACAGAGGGTATGATAAGTTAAAAACTACTGAATGAAAAAAATGTTATACTCAGACCGTGTGTTGTTTCTCATAGCTGTGTTCTTGGCATTTAATTACATAGCATTTCTCTATGTCAGGTGACAGCAGACCTTCAGAGGCATGCAACTTGAACTATTTACAGCTTCTATTTCATTGTACCGATAATATTGAAACAACAAAATATCGAATAAACGGAACATCTAATTTTTTCCCAAGGAAAAAATTCACTGCTCCGTAAAAAAAATAAATAAACTTAAACACAAATTTAAGTGGGGGGCTTTGCCCTCACACCCCCCATGTGGGGAGCTGTGCCCCCCACACCCCCCTACTTAAATATACCAACTCTGAGATTGCACCATAGTAGAGGAAATGGCAAAGTTCCGAAGATGGCCCACAAATTTTTTTCCCTGGGAAAAAATTTGATGTTCCGTGACTTCGCTGTTTTGCCATTGCGACAGTATCGGATTGACTAAATGGCATTCGCTATTTAGTTCATTCGACAGCGTCATATAGACACCTCTATTCTATACAAAATTCAGATAGATGCTGCTAAGACTTAATTCACTGTCAGTCTTGGTTATTATTTCTGATTCATAATTAAAACATTAACCTGGAGCACAAACATAAAAGAAAATTTGGTGGCTAGATTACTGGGAATTGAAATGAAGGGGAGGAGTTCTCATTGTCTTTAGGAGAAAAAAAAGAGTATATGTACACTACTAACTACTGACTGTTCTAGTCCCTGTTTTTATGTGTTTTGCCTTATAATTCTTCTTATTCTGTTTAATTCTAGTATTATATGTGCTATAATTTCAAGTTTGCTATTGTGGGATTAACTTTGACTGTCAGAATATGCTTTGCTGAACCTAACTTCTCTGAAAACACATTCACTAGAACTGTGATGCCTGAACTACTGCCATGGGTAAATGCAATGGGCAAAGCCACCTTCATCCCTCAGTTTGGGAGCGCTGCCATCCATTACTGCCTAATCTGCACCGAACATTACTGACCTACTTCTAACTAGTATTTACATTTGTGTGTGTGTGTGGTAGCCTATCTGTTATGTGAGGCAGTAACTGCGAAATAACATAAATGTTTAGCAAGATCTGAGACTACCCCTCTGTGATTTCATTAGGCCTTACTGTAAAGAGAAAAGTACAGTTGTGTAAGTTGAATTTACCATAACAGTAGATATTCAAATGATCACTGCTGCAGTAGCCTTAGCTTCTTCTTCTTCTTTCAGCTTTTCCTGGTTAGGGGTCGCCAGAGCGGATCACCTGTCTGCTCATGATTGGCAGTGGAGTTTTATGGTATCGAGTTGCCAGCCCGGCGCCCAACCTTCCACAGAAGGCACACAGTGCAGACAAGTTGAAATTGCTAACAAATAAATAATGAAAGAGGAATAAAAAAAGGCTATAGGACAGTAACACACAAATATTGCAAAACCAGAGAACAGCTAGCCCTGAATGGAAGCCGGTTATGTTGTTGGCACCAACTAGAAGACCTTTTGCATTTGCTAATATATGATTTTCTAGTAGGAGGCTTTATTGCCTCCATTAGTACCTGCTGCACATCCTCAAAAAACAGGTGCCTAAGACAATTAACAGCCTATCATCCAGGCAGTCAATTGAAAGCAGTTGATGTTGGGATATATTAAACACCACTGAATTTGTGTGAGTAAATCCAGTTTGTGAGGAAGCTTGTGTAATTGACCCTGGCAAGGGAGAACCATGGCTTCCTGGGCAAGAAGGGAATTGCCACAATGATCTTGGGGGATTCCTTCTGAATCTTCAGAAGTACTGCAGATATTAGTGGAAAGGATGAAGAGGCATGCAGGAACATTCCTATCCAAAGAAAAGAAAAGGAATCTGTCTTCCAGGCCTTCTTGCATATAGTTCTGGAACAGAATTGCCAGCTGAGTGCTCAGATGGATACAAAGAGGTCTATTTCAGGAATTCTCATTTTTTATGGTCTGCCATGCTCCTGCTTAGCTTGTCTGCCACACAGTTTTGCACTGATGGAATGTAGGATGCCTGCAGAGTGAGATTGTGCTGTAAAGCCAGATCCAAGGCTAAAATAGCTAGTCTGCAAAGGGGGTATGACCTGGTTCCCCCTTGCTTGCTGATGTACCACATGGCTTTGGTATTGTCTATAACCAGTTGAGGTTGTGGAAGATAGTTCAGATAGTCGAATGCCTTGTTCAGGGCAAGCATGTCATTGAGATTTATGTGCTTTCATCTGTCCTTGTTGGCAGACATCCCCTGCACTTTAATCCTTCCAGAAACTGCTCCCCAATCAAAGTCCAATGCATCTGTGGTGACTGCTTTGCAGCACAAAGGGAGATGGGGAGAGCTGGATTTAAGGATATCTGTTGTCTCCACAAAAGATTTCTCTTCTGACAAACCCCAGCACAGGGATTTGAAAAGACAAAGGATGCTGGTGCAGGGACCAAACAGATTTCAGTTACCACATGTGGAGTCTTGCCAGGGATATCATGAGAATCATAGGTGCCATGAGACCCAAAACCTGAGTTATTCCCTCACAGTGACCAAAGTCTGAGTGGAAAACCTTATAAATAGTTGCAGTTAAATGTCTATCTTTCCTGTAGAAGAAACACTTATTGAACTGAGGTGTCTAGTTGACATCCAAGGAACACAATCCTGTGTGAGGGAGTCTAGAAAGACTTTTGAACATTGTCTTGTAATCCCGGTTTGTGCGATAGATCTCTCACCCAATACAGAGATTCCTGACACCTTGAAAAAAAACTGCAAATATAACCAAGTAGCCTGCAATGAGCTAGAATTGGAGCTAGACACTTTGTGAGCACTCTTCTTGCACTGGATAGTACAAAGGGTAAGGCAGAGAACTGATACTGTGACCCAGACACACATAAGCTTTATAAACATCTGAAGTTTGGATGAATAGGGATGTGATGATAAGGTTCTTTTTAATCGTGTTACCTGGAAACTTGAAAGAGGAAGAAGAGGTAACAGACTATGAAATGACAACCGTTTGTATTTGGGCACTATCACAGATTTAGTAAAGAAAGATCCAGAACTAGTCTCCAAGCATTGTCTTTTGTTGGCACTAGGAACATCCTTGAATAAACCCCGTTTCCCACCTGAGAAGGAGGAACTGCTTCTATCATTCTGTGAGACAACATGTGATGAACAGGAGAAAACAAAAGCGTCTGATCTGCAGCATAATGAATAACCACCTGAAAAGGAGGAATTTCCTCCCACTGCCATCTGTAACCCTGATCAATGATGTTCGGAAACCATTTGTCTGAAACAAACTGATGCCAAAGAGAAAAACAGACATTCAGACTTTCTGGAAGAGAAAAGGGGCCAAGGTGGGAGGAGGTCATGCCATCTCTTGAATAGTCATTCAGACTTGTTGGGCTGTCCTTGGTTTTGGGAGGTTTAAGACTTCTTTTTGGAAGTACCTTGCCATTTCTTTTTAAATGTCTATTTACCTGAAGTCTTATGAGGTTGTTTATTCTGTTTTTGCCAAAACTGGATGAGGAGTAAGAAAATCCCTTGAACAGTTCGGAAAAAAATCATACAGATTCCCTGGATTAGCTTGACCCTTTTATCACACTGTTTGATCACCTCTGCAGCAGCTGGGACAATTAGTAAATATGTAAAATCTCATTTTTACATAGTCTTGGAGATTCTGTGAATGCAGCCAGGCAAACCTCCTTAAAACAGTACCACTGACCACAGACCTGAAATGTATTAACAGTCATACACAAACTGTAAACAATGTGCAGTAGAAGAAACCTGATAGCATTTTTTTTTTTCACAAGAAGAAACTGTAGATAAAACATTTCTCATACTTTCACAAATTGTCAGAGCAAACTTTAACATATGAGCCTGACAGTTCAAAATTCTGAAAATCAAAGTTGCAGAATACATTTTTTTCCCATGCCTATCAATAATTTTCCCATACTTATTAGAAAGAGTATGACTGAAATTAACCAAGTGCTTACCAGTAGTGGAATCCACTAAGGCTATAATTGCTGGGTCAGGTTTAGGAATAGTGTTTTAAAGTTTCTCGGACTTAAATTTTAACATCCTATCTGCCTTTTTAGGGACAGCTAGCTGATTATCAGGAAAAATGCAGACAGTAAGACACACCTCCTTTAAATCAGACAGGACAGGAGGAATGCATGGAGGTTCTGGAAAATCCTACTGCAACAACTCATAGTATTTTCTGAGGGACTGAGAAACCTCAGGGTCCTCCCAATGAAAACACTGGGGTATTCTAGCACTATTCTTAGAAAAAGAGAACACCCATAGAGATAATCAAAAACGGAGCTCTCCTTTGAGTCTGAATCAGTAATTTGGGGACAAAACCTTGAATCCAACTCTATACCTTTCTGTTCAGATTCAAAACCTTGAATCTCTTCAGGAAAAGAGGACTCCCTCTTTCTTTTACCAGAAACTACTGTACAAGATGGATCAGTAGCCTAAATTAAACCGTGTACCAGTCCCAGTAAACTACTCCTATCCAAACAAATTTGAGGAGGTATAGATATGTTTAGTTTTCTGATTATTGTTGACAGGAAAAATGAGACCAGTTGTGTTTCTAATGGCATCAGCAGCTTCCCCAGGAATGGGCACAGCATTCTGACACAATAGTGAAACCCTCCCTTTTTCCTCTCCCATGACTGACAAGAGTGGCTTACCCTTGCCCTATGAGGTGACTTCTACAGCTGCAAAGAACATGGCTAATCCCTGGTTCACAGTGGCTGTAGGTGCTACACCAGAGTGATCCAGGATAAAAAAATGAGTGGTCTGAGGTACAACAAATGATACCAACAGAGTCAAGCACCTGCAACTGAGGCAAATTGCTAGTCTGCTGTGTCAAAAGCTGTTTACTTAACTTTTTCCTTTTGTGGCTGGAAGGACAGTCTGTGGGACTGGTAGTCTGTTCCATGGTCAAGCCAAAAATGGTGCCTCTTTCCTGGTGAAGACAAGCAGCAAATGCCAGTAACACCACCAGTCCAAAAAAAGTAACACAAAATAAAGTAATCCAACCAAGAATCCAAAAGAATGTGACAGAAGTGAAACCAAGATTCTTTTATTCCACAATGATTGCTTTTGTACAAATTACACGGACTTCTGATACAGTCCATGTAATTCAGATGAAAACACTCATTGTTGTGAAATAAAAGAATCTTGGTTTCACTTCTGCCTGCGTCTTTTGGATTCTCTGTCCAAAATAAATAAATAAACTTTTAGACATAAAAAACAATAAAAAGCAATTGAAAACACTGTGACAGTCCCAAAATGGAAAAAATAAACACTTTCTCCACAGAAAATATGATAGAAATGATTGCTCCACTTAAAAACAATTACAGTCTAGAGACAGTCCATTAAATAACAACACTCAAGTTTAAAATAACTTTCCTGAAGTGGAAAATAGTAAAACAAAAAGTAAGAAAAATTGAGGTTTTTATTCTCTAAACAGAACTTAATCTGCCCAGCAAAGGAAAGCACATGCCGACTGTTGATCCCCAAAAGCCTCAGAGGATCATACTCTTTGGCAGCAAACTTTCCTTTCAGTCATCTCAGCTTGAGCTATTTGACAGTTTGAGCACATGGAAGGTGCCCAGGAATTTGGAAGTTTGCCAGCTATTATATACTCTGAAGGATGTAAACCATATATCTAAGGCTACTGCAGCAGTGATCAATATGAAGAACATAGAGCGTATCCCACACATTCTTCATATATGCATGAGTTGTACTTTTGCATGTGAAGGCATGTGTCATTTTTGTCTTTGGATTGGTTGAGGTATTATTTTTGGTACATTTAATACAGTTTCCTTCCACACAGGCTGTCTGCAGTGTGTATGTGGGCAGATTTTTAACTGGTGCTCAAGACAAGACTGTTGAAGTGACACCATGACCCCATGTACAAAAATGGGAATAGGGGTTGTGGATGAATGGATGAGGAAAATTTCTCTGAAGACTGTTTTGTTATTAACATAAGCCTTAAGTTACTGCTTGTTTGATACTTTTAACCAAATTGATCTTAGCTAATTGGTGTATAAGGAGGATGGAGTGTTATTGCTAGTGGGAGGAATGTCTTCCCCCTGAGGAGTGTGAAGATTTTAAACATGTAGCTATTCCCCTGTTGTTTGTGTCCTAAAAGCAGACCCGGTCAACGGCACTTGCATTAAAAAACAGTTTCACCTGCTGCAAGGACCCTGTCGAATGTATAAGACATTTCATTGAGAATCCATCTCTGCTTAATTCTGCCAACTCATAATAAGAATATGCAGAATACATTTTTGTATATGCAGCATAGACTATAAGTGATTCTTAGTGACTGCTGTAAGTTTGAGTTCCTGTTTTCCACCAGTTATACCACAGAGCTATAGATTCACAGGTGTATACTAGGCTAATGACCATTGGAGCCTTTTTCAGCCTTGTCATACATCTGAAATGTATCTGACAAGTTTAGGAAACTTAATATTGTTCTAAGGAGTATATGTAGGCTAAGGCTTGGGTAGTCAAGGATTTACAGGCTGCCCCTGTCCATAAGGGATATAGGTGCCAAGCCGGGGTGAATCTCTGATGCCCCATTCAGCTGGTCCCATTTACACTTGAATTTGGTTAAATTGAGTTAAGGAAGACCTCTGCTTCATATCAATGTGAAGCCTGTTCCAGAGGAGGGGCAGTCTGTGAGCCACATAGTTGCCCCCCCCCCCCAGTATGTCCTATTTCTGTCACAATCAATGTTTAAGACCCTAGATTGTGTAATTCTGATGCTTTTTTTTTTTATGGACATGTATAAAGTCCATCAGAGAAGGAACCAAGTATCCATTTTATGCTAGGCATAGATCACCCCTCAACAGTCTGTAGGAGAGTGAGTACAGGGATAAGGCTTGGAGGAGATCCACATAACATGCTGTTTACACCCTATATCCTTTTTGTGAGAAACCTCCACAGATGTTCCAGTTGTTGCATATTCCTAGTAAGGTACATACTGATGGGGCAGTGTACTCAATTACTGGTCTGATGAGGGCCAGATACAATGGAACAATGACTTTATGGACATAGATGCCATACCATTGCTTGTAAGTTGCACAACATAGAATGATTTCCTTACTGCCATAGACATATGATGGTTGAATGCCAGGTTAATGGTCTTCACTTAAGACATTAGCAGTGCACTGTAGCTAGACAGTGCTACTGAGTTTATTATGGGACCTTTGACTATCTGTTGCATAGTACATACTGCCACTATGAGATCATTACAGTCTCTGAAAATGTATTTCCTGAAAACAGTCTACCTCTGCATTTCCTGTCAGATCTAAAGGTTCAAGATATGTTTTCACACTTTGTAGAGAGTGCTGTATGTCCAACTTGTAGTGATACTGTCCTTTCAACCACAAAGGCATGTTGTCTACCCTGAGGGTAGTACCTAGCAAGGATATTCAGATAGGGACTCACTCACTGTCTATCTATCTGTCTATCTATCTATCTATCTATCTATCTATCTATCTATCTATCAACACACACACACACGTTATACAGTTATTAGTGTTTATTGTTTTGTATCCTGCTGAACAATGTGACACTGGTATAAAACATTCACATCTCTAATACTTTAGAGATAGAACACAGGTGATCCAAAGTTCAAATCCAGATAACACATAGAGATCACAGTGTAATCCTTTGTGCAACAACAGAATTGCCATTGTTCAGATTAATTATGTGACACTTCTGTTCAAAACTCACTGGTATAAAATTACTCACAAATGTACTGAGGAAATATTTAGATAACATTTATCATTTTCCAAGCAGATTACATGTTGGGTATGTACAACAAAACTTGCTGTAACATAGCATTAGGGCTGTAGTGTGCTCACTTTTGTTTAGGGAGGGGTGAGTCATAGTGATGCACTTATAGGTTTTATTTTAATAGGAATGTATAATGTTAAGTGAAATATTTGATGTCCACATCATTCATCTACCCAGGTATACAGAAGCAAATGCAGAAATGTTGTCTCTATTTTACTATAAGTCTGACTGCAACATAGTGCCACCTTTTAGTTAATGGGGACACTTCAGTACTTTGTGTGTGTTAAGCTGCAGCAAGTCACTTGAACAGCTGAGGAGGCATGTATCTGACTGTAGGAAGCTGACTGGTTTCAGATGTACAAATCAGCTTTTTACAGTAAACGCCAAAGTTCGTTTTGTTCCCTGCATCTTGGGACAGGCACCAGGCACAAGATGTGCCAGGTATGACTTCCATACTTTCAGAAATATTTGTATAAAAATGTTGCACACTGCAACAGTTAGTAGAGACCATTCCTCCGCAATACTGTACCAAGCTGTCACACAATAAGATTAATGCAGAAGTGATGCCATGTGTCCATTCTACAACACAGTGGTATGTACATGTAATAGTGGGTCATTTTTGGCTGATGGTACAATTTCACAGGGAATGTTACTTTTCAGTCTGGTTTAGAGAGTTAAATCAGTTGATATGCCTAGGACAGACATGATGGTTTGCAAGGCTGATGTACAATACTTATACTTATTCATATCCCATAACAACTAATCTTACTTGGAGACCAGTACCCCATCACTATGAACATCTACCAGTGTATTCTCAATAAGTTCAGAACTGACATGAAAAAATGTTATTAGTGCATCAGATACACAGAGTAATAGCAAATAACCTTAAAAAGTAAGCATGTTATGGGAGGAGTTGACATAAAGTTCAGACCTCTGTTACGTGTACAGATTTTGTGAAATGGCCTTGTGTCTCACATGACAAAGGTAATATAGTAATTCCTGGATGACCTTTATATACACAAAAAAAATGTAAAATGAGAAGTTATGTACCTACCATAATGTTCCATGTTAGTTGTCTTCTCTCACCTTCTTTCTTGCTTGATGGGTTCGGAGCTGATCCTCTGCTCCGACTCGGCACTTGCTAAGCTCGAGAGTCACTTTTACCAGCTCGAGGCAGCCCCATATCCCATGATGCAAGGCGGTAAGTACCCAGATCTCGTTTGATGACAATAGGCAATAGCACCTAGCATAAATAACTTCCAAAAGGAAGAAAGAAGGAGAGAAAAAGGCCTGAAGGATGGTAGGAAGACCAGCATTGTATGGTCTTCAGAAGCATAATTCCCTGTAGAGAGAAAAGTCTGTCCAGGCCTGGAGGAAGGAGGGAGGGTCGCAAGAAAGAAGGCGAGAGAAGACAACTAACATGGAACGTTATGGTAGGTACATAACTTCTCAATGTTAAGTTGTCAATCTCACCTTCATTCTTGCTTGATGGGACCGCGTCCCTAGCACCTCTATCCTGGGTGGCTCAATGGAACAGACTCTTGAGAACTGTAGAGCCAAAACTGGCTCTGTCCCTGGAGGCCAAATCCAATTTGTAATGGGAAACAAATGTATGAGGAGTGGCCCAAGTAGCTGCAGCACAAATAGTGTCTAATGGAAGTCTAGCTTGAAAAGCTGTGGAAGTGGCTAAGCTTCTGGTTGAATGCGCTTTAGGTTTCGAGCACAGCTGTTTTCCCCTGAGCTGATAAATTTCAGAGATGACAGAAGAAAGCCATCTAGATAAGGTCACTTTTGAAACAGGAAGGCCTTTCTTGTTATCAGCATAAGAAACAAAGAGCTGATCGGATTTCCTGAATTGTTTTGTTCTGTCCAAATAATATCTGAGTTGGCGGTGAACATCAAGATAATGTAATTTTGTTCGACCTGTTTGAGTAGTTTGGGAAAAATACAGGAAGATCAATAGCCTGATTCAAATTAGTCTTTGAGGCGACCTTAGGCAAAAAGGTCGGATTAGTTCTCAATGATACTCTGTCTTTGTGGAAGACTAAATAGGGGGGGCGAACAGATAGAGCATGAAGTTCAGACACCCTCCTAGCCGATGTAATAGCAACCAGGAATAAAGTTTTCCATGAAAGAAATTTCAGGGAACATGAAACAGCTGGCTCGAAGGGAGGAAGAATCAAGGATGTCAGCACAAAATTTAGGTCCCATTGAGGAGGAGGACTCCTGATAGGAGGTTTCAGGAGAAAAATTCCTTTCAAGAAGGCTCTACAAAGCCTGTGGGACATAATGTTGTGATCTGCGAACCCGACATGAAAGTTCGAGATAGCAGCCAACTGAACTTTGACCGTGGAAGAAGAGGAGCCCGCGTGAAAAATTTCCGCTAAGAAATCCAAAACTGCTTGTACTGGAGCAGTGAAGGGATCAATATTTTTGGCTTTTGCCCAATAAGAAAAACGTTTCCATTTGCTAGTATAAATCCTCCTAGTAGAGGATTTTAAGGAAGCTACTATGATGTCTCTAACGGGATTAGAGATCATAGGAAGCCTGGCTAAGGAAGGAAGTGGAGCAACCATGCTGTGAGGTTGAGAGAAGGGATAGACCAGTGCAGCTGACCCAATTGGTGAATCAGAAGGTCTGGCACTGGGTCCAGATGCCACGGCTGCACCAAAAGGTGACGATGGAGGAACGGAAACCAAATTTGTCGAGGCCAATAAGGAGCAATGAGAATCATTTTGGCTCTCAAAACGGTGGCTTTCTGGATTACCTGTGGAATCAGAGGAAAGGCATAAAGAAGTCCCTGGGGCCAATCCTGGGTCAGAGCGTATCTGGGGGGATGGCCTGGCAGTGGGAAGAGAGAGAAGAAGTCTGGGCATTTGCTGTTTTGGGGAGTAGCAAAAAGATCGCAACATGGGCGGCCCCATTCTAGAAAAATCTCCTCCACTATAGATTGTTTGAGAGACCACTCGTGAGGCATGAGAATAGCTCTGCTCAATCTGTCCGCTAAAATGTTGGTTTTCCCAGGGATATGCGTTGCTACCAGAAACCGATGAGAGGAGATCGCCCATTGCCAAAGTCTGAGCGCTTCTCGACACAAGGGGTAGGACTTGGTTCCGCCCTGTTTGTTGATATACCATACTACAGACATGTTGTCTGTGTGGACTGCAATTGTCCCTAAAGGAAGAAAGTCGTTGAGGGTTTGCAACATTAAAAGCACTGCTCTCATCTCTAGGACATTTATGTGCAGGTGGTATTCGAACGGTTGCCACGTCCCATGAACCATCCTGCCCTGATAATGCCCCCCCCACCCGATCAGGGAGGCAGCCGTAGTGACAGTGGCTACCGGGGCTGGGGGTACAAAGGGTCTGCCTTGGTGAATCTGGGGAGAAGTAATCCACCAAGAAAGATGATTCTTGCAAATCTGTGTCACCAGTATTTGGTGACGCATCGGAAGTTGTTGGTAAGACCACTGAGTGAACAACATCCATTGAAGAAGGCGCATATAGAAGCGGGCCAGGGAAAGAAGGGTAATGGCCGCAGCCATGAGACCCAACACCTTTAGAACCATTCTGGCTTGTACTTTCTTGCTGGCTAGGATGATCCTCACGTGACTTTGAATATCTAAGATTCTTTGGTCTGTGAGGGTAGCTGACATCCGAACAGTGTTTAAGTTTGCGCCTATGAAAGTAATAGACTGGCAGGGCAATAAGGAGGATTTTCCATAGTTGATCGAGATGCCCAATTGAGTGCAAAGATTTATTGTGTAATCCCTGGCTTGAAGAAGCTGATGCCTGGTGGTGGCTGAAAGGAGCCAGTCGTCGAGATACGGAAACACCTGGAATCCTTGACGTCTCAGGTTTGCCGTGAACACTCTGGGGGCTGTAGTGAGACCAAAGGGCAGGGCTCTGAATTGGAAATGACTGGACCCCAGCCGAAAGCGGAGAAACCTTCTGGAGCGTCTGTGAATTTTTATGTGATAGTACGCATCCTGAAGATCTATTGAGCACATCCAGTTGTCCTTGTGTAAGAAGGGCAGAATTGACTGAAGTGTGACCATTCGGAATCTTGTCTTTCTCACAGACTTGTTGAGTCTGCTGAGATCCAATATTGGTCTCCAGTCTCCCATCTTTTTGGGGACCAAAAAGAACCTTGAGTAGATTCCGGGCTCTGAATGGTCTGTTGTAACTGGCTGAATGGCTCTTTTTTGTAGAAGTTTTAAAACTTCTAACTCTGCAATTTCCCTTAGACCGGGTGGTACATCTGGAAGGGAATTTGAGTGAGAGAAGGGAGTTTCCTCGAAAGGAATTTTGTAACCCTCGGATATGATCGACTGTACCCATCTGTCTTGAGTTAGGGAAAGCCAGGCTTAAGGGTACAGCGATAGTCTTCCCCCGACTGCCTCCAAGGATGGACAGTTGGGCAACACCTCAGGGATGCTGAAAGGGCTTGTCAGAGAGAGGCTCTCTGCTTCCCTGGTTTTGTGGACCCCCTCTGCCTCTAGGGCGGCGTCTGTTATTGTTACCCCCTCTGCCTCTAGGGGTAAACTGACCACGTGAATCCGGCGTGACTCCTTGGGATTTGCGGAACCACATTTTGCCACCCTTCTGTCCTTTAGGGTAAGGTCTAGAAGGGGTGGAAAAACGGACCCTTACGGCAGAAAGAGTCTTGCCGTCCTGTTCACACCTGGTCAATGTTTCCTTCACTTGAGGGCCAAACAAAGCTGACCCATCAAAGGGAGAGTTTGTGAAGGATGCCTTAAAGGGATCTGCAAAATTACAGAGCCGCATCCAGGCTTGGCGTCTAAGAGCCACACCTGTACCTGTGGCCCTACTCGCTCCATCTGCTGCATATGATGTCAGTCACATGGAGGAGTTAGCAATAGAATTAAGGGTTCCTAGCTGTGAAGCAATTTTTTCCTGAGCCCCTGCAGCTGTGGGATCCTGTACTACTTCACCTAGCTCCTTAAGGATATCCCTTTGGAGTCTGGTAAAGTGACATAAGTAGTTCAGCGAGCGCATAGCAAAGGTCGCTGAAGAGAACATCCGCTTACCATAGCTATCCGTGGTCCTAGAGTCCTTATTAGGAGGAGGGACAGGTACGGAAGGATCTGCAAGTTCCTTCTTAGTGGCAGCCGCCACCACCATGGCATCAGCAGGGACACCTTTCGTAAGGAATTGCTTGTCCGGAGGGGCAGTAATAAATTTAGACGGCCTCCTAGGAACTGGCTCTACGGAGTCAGGAGCAGCCCAAGCCTTTCGAGCAATAACCTGCATAAGGGGGTCGAAAGGCGGAGACACCCAGGAGGTGGAGGGCCGAGATCCAAACGCCTCCAGGTATACCGACTCATCCTCAGAGGGATTATTGGAGGGCCAGTTTCCCCTCTGTTTAAGGAGTTCTAGGATGTCTGAAAAGGAGACATCCTCAGAGGGGGATCTTGGGGATCCCTCCGACTCATCTAAGTCGGTATCTGAAGTGATAGACTCGGGGGAGTCTACGAGTTTCCTCTTACAGGTCCTCTTGCGCGGAGGATCCCCTGACAGATCAGGAGAATCCTCGGAAGAGGGGGTTCTTCCCAGTGGGGAAACCTGAGGCGGAGGATCTCTGGGTCCGGGAGCAAGAGAGATGGCAGAGATATCGACAGGCACCGTAGAGGGAGGAGCTAATGGAACAGACTGCTGGCTGAGTCCAGTGGCTAGCACACTCTTCATCACCTCGAAGGCTCCCCCGCCAGGGAGGTCCGAGAGAACCCGTTCCGAAGAACCAGGAACTCCAGGGCCCACCAAAAGGGAAGGCTCCGAGGCAGATGTCGGAGCCGAGCTCACCAAGGCCGAGGCTCCAAGGGGAAGAGTGGGGTCGGACAAGGGTCCGATGCCACTCACCCCCTCGGAGGAGACCAGGGAAGCCCGATCACCGAATCCCTCTAAGGAAGGTCTCAAAGAGGAGATAAGAGTAGAGGCTGAGGGAGCAGAAGGGGAGCAGAAGGGGGGGGTATCTGTCCCTCAGCCATAGCAGAAACCATTCCCGAAGACTCCAGCTCCAAACTCTGAGGTAGAGTCGAAGGAGGAACTGCAAGGGGGTGTGGACTAATAGTCGTCTGTTGAGACGGACTATGTAGCATCTGGGCCAGTGCCTGTGATTTTAATAATCTACTGACCACCCTCTCTAAATCATGGTCAGAAAGCCTGGATGACCTGGATGATCGGCTCCGATGGCTCCGTTCCGAGAGGAGAGGAGAGGCCGGAGCCGAAAGTATCGGTTCCAAGGAAGGGGACCTGGACCTCTTCCTCGAAGGAACCATCGGAGCTGACGAAACCATGGATGCCGTCGGAGCCGACAACTTTTCGGCACCGACAGAAGGTCTCGATGCATCGGCTCCGGCCGGAGCAGATACAGACATAAAAGTAACGGTGTCGGCGCCGGTCGGCGCCGACACCGAAGCCTGAGCCACATGGTGGTCGGAGCCGACACCGATGTGACCGAACCAGTATCGGCACCGATAGCCATCGGTGCCGAGGGTTTGTGCAAACCAGGATCGGCTCCAGCCGGAGCCGATCTCGACTCTGAAAGAGTCGGAACCGAGGCCACAGGCTTAGACACAGAAGCCTGGGCCTTGGAAGACTTGGAAGTCTTAGTCGGGGCCGAGTTAGCCGGAGAGCTTTCCGGTTTAAGAAGGCCCCTCAAAATCAATTTGTTTCTCCTCTCCTGCAGGACTCTCTGGCTAAAAGAATGACATATTGCACAGGAGTCCTGCAGGTGGAGAGGTCCCAGGCAGTATAAGCAAGAAGTGTGACCGTCTGTCAGAGACATCTTCTGACAGCACGAGTCACATTTCTTAAAGCCTGAGACCCTTTCCTTGGACATAGTTGTTACAACACACACACAACACAGTCCCAAGAAATAGTTATCCCAAAATAATCAGATAACTAACCTCTAATACACACACACACACACACACACACACACACCCTAACAAGAGGGGGGATGGGAGGGGAGAAGGCCTGACTAAAAATATAAAGGAGTGAGGGATTTTCTAGTCAGAAAGGGACTTAAATTAACTATAAACGTTAAAAAATAAAGTTTTAAGTTGAAAAGGGGGCAAAAACAGTAATATCTAAATCACTTACCAGGAGCTGGTAAAAGGAGGACCTCATCAGCGAAGCGGCAAACGAGATCTGGGTACTTACCGCCTTGCATCATGGGATATGGGGCTGCCTTGAGCTGGTAAAAGTGACTCTTGAGCTTAGCAAGTGCCGAGTCGGAGCCGAGGATCGGCTCCGAACCCATCAAGCAAGAATGAAGGCGAGATTGACAACTTAACATCCTTCATTAAATTACTGATTATTAGTCATTTCAAAGCATCAAAATTAAACATGCATTAAGGTTCACATCACACTCTCAAAGCAGAGAAATAAACCTGGATGAATGTATGACTCCTTAAATGGCCTTATAGCCAGCAATATTCCTACTGCCAAATAAAGCACAGAAAGAGAGTACTGCTTCTAGGGTCCAACACAAGCTCCTAATTGCTTCTAACATAAAGGCTGAAGTAGGTAGAAACACAACAAGCATTCAGGAAGGGTTTGGGATATGGCATTAGATTACTGCAATTTTGTGGTCAAAATGCCCCATAGGGTGGAAGAACAGTCCATATTTGGGGGGATAATTCTAGTGTAGGTTTGTTTCAGTATACCTGAGAGTGTAGAATAGACAGTCCAAAGAAATGTCCCCTTTTCACTGCCCAGGGGCAGACAGGCAAACAAAAGCATTATCATTGTTCATCCCTCCAAGCTAGCCCTTTTACACAATTGGGTTGATAACGATGCAGGCAGATGCCCAGCCCTTAGAGCAGCAGGCTTTGTTTAATGTCTTTTACCCAGTGTTACTGCATCTTTTCTATTTTAGGTTCAGGACATAGTTATTTAGGGCCAGGGACAGTTATTTCCTTTTATCTATGAGAAAGTACTTGCGTAGATGTAAATGTTCTTTCCATCATTTATGGCTGGTTGGCTTGCTAACATGTTTCTTTCTACGACTAAGGATGACACTTGTTTAAGATTTTGCTTTATTATCCATTATTGGAACAGGTGTTTTGAAAAAAGAATGATTTTTATTTGTATCTTAAAATGTTTAATATATCTTGTTTAATGTATTCTTCGCTGTTACTGTAATTCACCCTAGTTTTTAAGTCTTGATTGGTTTTATACTAATATTATTGCAAAGGCATACAGAATGGTTTACTGCTTAGTTGGGAGTTGCTTGGTGTTGAGGTCTTAGTTTGTATGCCTTGTGCTTTATTTTAAAATGTGTACATTTCATTTTATCTTAGTGGGCTGGATTCCAAAACAATTTACCTTCGGAGTAACACTCACTCAATCCCAAGAATTTTCTTGTCCACAATTTTTTTTAAAAGGGCTCTATGATTCTTTAAGAAGCATGGGCCAATAACTGTGAAACCCAATGATCAGTTCTGAAAACACTGTCAGACACACTATACTGTAGGACTTTGGAATTTTACATTGATGTTAAATGACAATCTAGAATGTCAAAGTAATTGTTTGGCCTAGTAAAGCGAAATAACTTTCTTGTAATAGTAGGTGCAACACCCCTATGCCTCCACTGACTGAAAAGGTTACATGAAGGCCATTAGCCTGCAGTAGCATTACAAGCCTGCAGGTGGACCTGCACTGCAAGGTATTTCAACAATTTGGCCGAGCACCACATGCATGCATAGTAACTTTATTCACAAGTCATCCCCTACATGAATAGAAAATACAAATTAAATGTTATTTGGGAATCTGCACTGTGCTTCATTAGTATAAATCTGTTGCATGGCCCCAGGCCCTATTCATGCACAAGGATGACTCTGATGTAGTTTTCCTTGTGCATTTGGACTGTTCTTCATTAGTGCAGACCCACTACATGCCCCTTGGTGTTTTTGAGTATGATAATGCATACATGACAACCTGTTGTGCATGCAGTATCACACGCAATATATGTGGTAGAGCTGTTGGGACAGTGATGCCAGAGGAATTTAGCAACCAATAAGCAAATTATTTATAGTCTGAATTACACCAGGAAGAGGTAAAGAGATTAATTTGCATAGAATTTTTCAGAATCTAATTATCTTGTCATGATATAGCATGCAGTTCAATGACCTGCAGCACTGGAGTAGCATTAGGGTCTTAAGCAGACTTAGCCTCTCTTGTATATAATAACACACTAGTGGGTGAAGCAGGCTTTCACAAGCAGGGTGGCACTGAGGATGACAGAGGCCCTCTGCAATGCTACTCTTATTGCTTTGGATTCTCAGAGAATATGTTTTTTGATTTTTGTGAGTTTGTGATGTTTTATTGTGTTTCTCAGTGCAGAGCTTGTTCCGTTTGCTGGTAGGGACAGAGGTATAACCTGGATTTTTGGAGATGTACTCCTACTTCCAGAATGCAACACCCCTCAACTTGTAGCATTCCTTCAAGAATGGATGGACTTTATGTTAAAATATGGAGATATCTCTGAAAAGAATCTAAGCTGACAACCCCACATGGCGTTCAGACCATGGGTTTTATTGTATTTTGATTACTGGGGTAGAGTACTGATCAAATATGGCCAATTCCAGGCACAGCTTGGGAGGATAGAAATGAAAAAAGGCCTAATATTAAGGCGGTAGCATTGCTACCTCACAGCAAGAGGTTTTCCCGTTCGATTCTTGGCGTGGCTTGGGAGTGCCTTCTGTGTGGAGTCTGCATGTCCTCTCTGTGGTTGGGTAGCGTTCGAAAGACATGCGTGTGTACATGGGCGTGCCTTCGTTGAAGGTTGAGCATCGAGCTGGCACCTCGGCGTTTTGTAAAAATCTACTGCCAATCATTAGCAGACCGGAGTTCCGCTGTGCCGACCACTTACCGGGAAAAAGCCAAAAAGACCAACAACTAAGGTACAAATGCAGAGTTAACAACAACAAACATACTTTGAGTAATACAAGGGTATAAAACTAAGTAAACAATAACAAAAATACTTTGAGTAAAGTAGGTAGTGTAATTAAATTGCTAAACAAGCAATATATACAATGAATTACAACATATTTGAAAACACTGACTGGGATTTAAAAGGATTTTCTGCAAAGGGGAGTCTTAGCATGGCTTCACCCCCTTGTGGTAAGCCTTTCCAAGATTTAGACCACCCTACTACTGAGGCTTCCTCCTAGTGTAGGCCGCAGCATGGACAGCGGTCTTTCTGGCAGAGCTGCATGATAACACAGCAGTCCAGGGACAGGGTGAAGCTGCACCAGCAAGAAAGAAGATGAGTGTGTGTGTTTGTTTGTGTTTGCCTTGGTGGTCGCACTGGAGGGTTTGTAGTTAATCAAGAGTCTGGATATGTTGTAGTTAATCAAGAGTCTGGATATGTGTGTGCGTGTGTGAGTGAGTGAATGGGTATTTCTGTGACTGTGATTGATAGAGGGGGGCTTGTTTGTTGATGTGTACATGTGTTTTGTGTATCTGTGTGCCTGAACATGTGTAAGTATGTATGTATGCATGTATGTGTGATAAGGTGAGGGGAGATGACTTTGCCAATGTGATGCATAGGCCTCTAGGGAGAACACTATTGCTATCAGTTTTGGCAGGACTTGTGTTAGCTAGAGTGCGATTCAGAGACATGCTAATGATTTGATAATAATACCCTTCTCACTGTGACCATAACTGTCTCTGAGCCACATTTTCTTGCTGTCACAGTAATTTATGTACTTGCATTAGTCAATTACTACCAATGGTAAGCCTTGCTCTGAATTCCAG
The DNA here is from genome assembly GCF_019279795.1 of Protopterus annectens. Classification (NCBI taxonomy): domain Eukaryota; kingdom Metazoa; phylum Chordata; order Ceratodontiformes; family Protopteridae; genus Protopterus; species Protopterus annectens. Next base: position 569,397,977 of record NC_056732.1, read on the forward strand.
CCACAGGGTCTCTACAATAACCAAATGAAGAACAGTGCTATAAATAATTATCAGTGAACTAAAAAAAAAATAAATTATTTTGTCTTCCACTAAGATGTGAAAGTTGAACTGATATTGTCTTTTTCATTCATTTCTCAACTTTTAGGTTTCAGATTTGACGTCAGATCCAACTTCGGCAATTTCTCAGACTTTGGCTCCATAGCCCAAGCTCCTCCCCTTACCCACAATCCTCTTCCAAGCATCAGATTACCCCATATCTCATTTGCTGCTGTAGTGATCTGATCAGACATGTTCGATGTGGCTCAAGTTTTTTGGGAGATAAGTGGTTTTTAAATTTGACTTTGTTTCACTCTATCTAGGTTTTTGACCCCCCCCTTCTGCTTCTCCTACCTCCCCTGCTAAAAAAGATAATAGAGAGAGCTTTATATCTTTAAATGTGTATGCTGTAGGATTGCCTTATTTGCTTCTCCTGTGTAATTCTTTGTTTTCTTCTTATTGTTTAGGACTGGTCCCCTTTTTGCCTTTTAGGATGTCTGACAAACCTACTATCTTTAAAAAATGTTTGTCATGTTTGCACAAGATCTCTAACTCGGATGCCCACTCCTAGTGCATGTACTGTCTTGGGGCTACACATCTTGTGAATGAGTGTGACATTTGTTCTGGCTTCACCCACAGAGCCTTGGTTGAGTGCAACAACAAATTAGTTCTTAAGGGTCTGTTCCCTTCCTTATCTTCTTCAGTATCTGGAGCTTCCATGTCTGCTAAGAAACTGGCAGAGAAACCTCAAGGTGAGAAGAGAGAGAAGTCCAAAGAAAAGCCAAGGAAGCATTCCCTTGATTGATCTCTTTAGTCAGCTGTAGCTTTGGCTCCTGCAGCCAAAATGTCCAGGATCTCTGATCCGTCCACTCCTTTAAATCCAGAAACATTGGCTGCTAAGTCACCTTTGCTTAGACATCCTTGGTTCTCTCTGGAGATTTTATACCTCCATCTACCTCCATGTCTGTCAGGTCTACCGGGGGCCCATCAAAGGAAGATGTAGACAGAATGATGATAATATTTCTCATGACTCAAATTTCAACTTCCATTTGACACATGAGTCTTAGATCAGCCCATATACCCTAGGTAACTCGGCTTCGGAGGTATTGGATCTGAGAATCCCGGGATTGTTTGCTTTGGGTCCAAAGGCTTGGCTTTCATCAACTCTGGTGCCTTCTCTGATCTGGAGGGATCTTGTAGCCATAGCTTTGGCATCGGATCTGGGGCTAGAGTTTTGAATCCTAGGCTTTTGGAGCCATCCCCTGCCATCAGTTGCTTGGCTCCAACTTCTGCATCAAGGCATGGTGATTGGAAGGTCTTGGATTTCTTCAAACAGGTGGCTTTGGCTCCTACTGGAGTGGTCCTAGTCTCCACATTGGCTTCTGATTTCAAGGCAGTGAAGAGAACTCTCTACATGACTTAAGATAGGACATCTTTGACCCCCCGGGTTCCTCCCTCCACAACGGTCTGCCCTGGTTCTGAGTCTGTTCATTCTGCTCCGTCGGGACAGCTGGTCCATTTTAGTCTCTAGACAGTCCTTTTGCAGGACTCCCCACACACTTCCAGGTCCTCCTCATCATTTCAATAAGGAAGCTCCCCAGAAGCATAAATGCAAGAAGAGCACATTAATTCACTGCAGGAATCTATACAGAAGACACTGACGTCAGTGAAGGGGAGGGGTCCCCCAGGTCACCCTTTGAGGATGTCTCATTTGGAGAAATTCTTAAGCTTCTGAGACAGAAAGATGGTTGGCTTTCTGAAGCCCCTTCCTAGGAGGAGTCAGTGTTTCTCGAGGCTTTCAGAACTGGCTCAGCTATGTCCTGGGTGCTACCCCTTGTGGAAGAAATGGTGGACCTCATGGACTTGGAAAGATCCAGATACGACAGACCCATTCCTAGAAAGAACAAGTACATAGTTGCACCCAAGGACTATGCCTATTGGAGCAGGGATCCCCCAGTTGATGCCATGGTGGTTGCCGCAGCCACCAAAAAGTAACTTTTTGAGGATAGTCCCTATGTTCACCCTCCCCCCAAGGGAGTCTAGGGCCTTGGACAGTTTCAGGAAGTGAATTTCTGCTTCAGCAACCTTTACCCTGTGGTCTCTGAATTACCTGGCACATTTTAGAAGGTTCCAGAGGGATTTGACTAAGGACATTATCAAATCCCTCTCAGGATCCATGTTGGCAGAGGAAAAAGACATTTTCTTCACAACTGTCCACCCCAAAGTCCCTGTCAAATGCCTCCATGTAGCATATTTTCAATGCTACAGAGGGAACTTTGAGAGGGGCAGGTTCAAGCATTACTAGTAGAAGACATGCCTGGATGCGCCTTTGTGACTTTGCAGAGCCCAACAAGATGTCTTTCATCAACACACTCTTTGATGAATTCACCTTATTTGGACCCAAAGTTAAAGAGACACTCTCCAGGAGAGAACATGAAGGGAAAACCCTATCTGATGTAGGGATACATGTTTCTACCCCTCCGAGGACCTTCTCAAGAAAACAGAAAAGGGGTAGCAAGATGTGGTTCCAGACATCACAAGAGTTTTCTCAGGTCTCCTATTGCGATAGATCACCCATGGCAGAGGGGGAAATACTAATGATAGATGTCACCCACATGGCAGAAGAGGCCTGCAAAACCAGGGCTGTATAGGCCCCCTTACTGAGAAGACTTTACAGTGCCCCTGAATGGCTGCCCGACTTGCCCAACTCTGGAGGCAGTTAGGGTACTCATCTCTGCACCTTTAAGCCTAGATGTCTATTACCAAAGATATCTGGGCACAGAGAATAATTACCAGAGGTTATTACATTCCTTTCCCCCTTCCCCCACCCATTCAAAAAAATTCCTGATGTACCATCATATCAGATGACGGAAGCAGCCTCAGAGATAGAAAAGCTGATAAGAAAAAGAGGCATCCAAGAGGTCCCATCAGACCATCCCATCAGACCACCAAGGATTTAGAACTTATTCAGTAGTCTTTTTGGTGCCAAAGAAGATGGGGGACCTCAGGCCAATATTGGACCTAAGCCTCTTGAACCAATTTGTCAAATACTCCAAGTTCCAAATGGTCACAGTTCAGTCCATTCTCCCTCTTTTGAAGTAGGACTATTAGATGTGCTCAGTAGATCTCCAAGATGTGTACTATCAAATAAAAACAGACAGACAATCTAGAAGATACTTTTGTTTTTTTGGCTAGGAACCAGTCACTTTCAGTTCGGAGCCCTGCCCTTTGGTCTCACCACAGCCCGAGGTGTTCACTAAATGTATGGAGGTGGTTGCTGTTCACCTGAGATTGCTAGTATTCTGAGTGTTTCCATACCTCAACAACCACCTCCTCACAGCTGTCATTAGGCATCTACTGACATGCATCAGGAACTACCTGCTCCATTTATATCTATACCTGCACATCACAGTCGGCTATGATAAATCCCACTTCCTTCCCACCCAAACACTGGAATTCATAGGTGCTCATCTGGATACACTTTCTCAAGTAGCTCGGCTTCATCAAACCAGATTGTCCAAAATTACAGCTTCAAGTGACATATCTGCTATCTCTTTAGTCACCACCAGCTAGATTGGTTTGGCCTCCATAACTCTTCTACCCTTAGCAAGATACTACTTGAGAGGGCTACAATGTATTTCTGCAGTTCAGTGGTCTATGAATCAACATCCCATGACATATCCCCATTTGAATCACAAAAATCTGCCAACAGCATGTATCTTGATGGATTCATGCACCAGATGTTTCACAGGGCTGTGCCTTTCTTCTTCCATTGCCCAAGGCCAAGGTGAACACGAATGCTTCCCAGTTGGGGTGGGGAGAGCATTACCTGGGACAGACAGTCCAAGACAGGTGGTCCCCCTTGGAGGACAACCTTCACTTCAACAGCCTAGAGATGAAGGCACTGTTTCTAGCGTTGTATGCATTTCAAGACATCCTTCCTCAAGGGACAGTTGCCATAATAGATAGAGAGGCCAAATTTAAGCAATGAGGTTCACCTTACTCTTCTATTGATAAGCTATCTGTAAAAACTTTGATATGAGAGGTGTGAGAAGGTAGGTGTAAAGAAGACCAGGGGAGCCATCACATCATCCCATGGTGACTCCACCTCTGGGGGGATTAGGGAAAAAACATGCTGCATTTGAAACTGTGGACAGAGATGAAAGGTTTGCAGTATGTCTGGCCCCATTGGTGAAAAATCTGTTACACCACTGAAGAATTGAGAGACCACTCATGAGGCATAAGACCAGATCTGTTCAGTCTGTTTGCTAAAGTGCTGGACTTCCCCGGAATGTGCTTTGCTAAAAGAAAACAGTTGGAAGAGATTGCTCACTGCCACACTCTCAATGCCTCCCAACACAAAGGGTAAGCATGGGTTCCTCCACGTTTGTTAATGTACCAGACCACTGACATGTTGTCTAAGTGCAGTTCCCATTCCTTTGGCCTCATCTGATATACCTTTCTTGGGTTCTGAATCCCATTTCAAATCTTCTGTCTCACTCCGCCCCTGGGGCTACCTCACATGGCCAAACAAGCCCTTAGGTTGACCACATGGTTTCTCCACTTCCAATGATGGGTAGAAAGTCCAGGCTTTCTTCCCAGGTTTTATACATCCTTATGTCTTCTCAAAAGACAGCACTAGGAAGATACACAAGAGCAAATGGGTGCAGTTTTGTCTCTGGGTTAATGAGAGAAAGCTAGACCCCCACTTTCAGTGCCTGTTCTAGCAATTTTTAGAATTTCTGACCTCAATTTTTCATAATGGAGAAAGTTACTCTACAATCAAACTACTGTTGGCTGCAATCTCCACTTTTCATATAGGCAAAGATCATTTGTCCTTGGCCTCCCGTAGGTTATGCAAGTCCTTTCTCAAAGGATTGTTTTTATTCAGGCCACCTACAAGGACCCCACCCCTCCTTGAGACGTGAAAATTCTTCTTCAGGCCTTAATTCAGTTTTCCTGTGAAACTGCAGCAAAAGCTGATTTAAAGTTTTTATCCTGGAAAACCATTCTTCTAGTTGCCATCACATCTGCTAGAAGAGTTTTGGAACTTCAGGCTTTGTCTTGCCAGCCACTTATATCATTTTTCATAAAGACAAGGTTTCCCTTCACACTAACACTTCCTTTCTTCTGAAAGTAGCTTCTGAATTCAACCCTTAGCCAGTACATTAATTTACCAGTGTTCTCTCCAAATTTCTCCATTAAAGGGGAATATATCCTTCATTTGTTGGATGTACTCAGGCAGCTGAAAATTTATCTCCAAAGAACAAAAACTGTTAGGAAATCTGTTGATTTTTACTTCTGCCAGGGTATACTCTGTGAACTGCACTGTATTTTGAGTTTGAATGTATCTTGATTTATACAAATGAGGATGGGAGTGAAATGTGTGATAGTTTAACTTTGAAAATGATTTAATTATAAGTAGTTAAGCTTTTTTGCAGACACTGACTGTACATTGTAAGAAAAGTATACTTATGCTGGTTTGGGCTTACTGGGATATATTTTTGGCATAGCTGCATTTTATAAGGCATACATTGTCTAGTTGCATAACCTTGCCTTAACAGTACTTCTTAAGCAGTAATGCAACAAATCATGTTATGATATTGTAACACTACTGTTTATAATACTAGGCTAAGGGAGTTTATAGGTTCATAGATACTTAGAAGGCTATTGATCTGTTATGATCTTCAGAAGCCTAGTGACAAGATTTTAGCCCTTGTATTTTATGCAAGAATAATCTAAAGATGAACACAACATTTACATGTTACTACCCTCTTACTCCTCCCAAACTACCCCAACTCCTTTAATAACTGAACTCTGTGAGTCTCACATTCATATAATGTATAACAAAAATGTATCTTTTACAGATTTACAGTAGGGTCAATAGTCCTGTAGGCATAGATACACAGCAATACCTAAATGTGATACTAACTTATCATCAGGATATTGTGAACATTTGCTCTTACTGGGAGAAATGAATGTATGCAAGGCCACTGCAAATGTTATTCTTATAATCATATCACCTAAACAAAAGTCACATACTCACCATAGCAATGCATCTATGTTAATTGTTTTTGTCCTTCCTCAACTATTGGGTTTCAAATCCAACCTCAGATCTGCCTTCGGCCACTTCTCAGACTTTGGATCTGTAGCTCCAACTCCTCCAGCTTCTCCCCCTACCATTATTTCCTTATAAAGAGGAAGGGCCAGTGGGGTAGAATGGTTGGCAGCTTATTACAAGGTCTTGAGGAGTTAGACTATGTGGTCATGCCTGGCCTACTCAGTAGTATTATGGATGAGGCAATTACTCCGCAGTCACAGGGAAGAGGTAATGATAGTGTTGATGCTGCTTAAAGAGAAGGGTGGTGGACCCAGTTAATTATCATCTGATCTCTCTTATTATCATGGATACCAACCTTTATGCTAATATATTGACAGCGAATTTGGAAAGGGTCAGTATGGAGATGGTACAGAAGCAACACATGGGATATGTGAATGTGGGAAATTAGATAATCAATGTAATTGTTTTTTGTTGGATTTGGGGGGGGGGGTGGAAGAGGAGCAACTTGAGACAGTGATGGTGGTGGTGGGGAAGGGATTGACATTTGGAAAGCCTTTGATACAGTCAGGTGGGAGTTTCTCTTTAGCTGTTCAGGAATGTGAGGCTATGTAGTAAGATGAGTGGTAACATTATATGTTGATCTATGTATGAGAAGAGTATTTAATGGCAGTTTCTCTGAAATGCTGAAGGTTGAGAGAAGGACCAGATGGGGGTGCCTACTGTCACCATTGTTATTATTTTGGTAAATTAAGTGTTATTGCAGAAGGTAAGTAGACTAAGGTGGCAAAGTTAGGAAGGAGGGCTTAAATTGTTAAACATTTGTACATGGATGACTCTATGACCTTGCCATCCAAAGTCAATTTGAGTCCACTGATTGGTGTAGAGGTATTTAATAATTCTGAGAAATAGAAAAGATTCAGATTTTGCCCAAAGAAGTGTGCTATGATGCTGGTGTAGAAAGCAGGGTTGAAATGGATATTTTTTTCGGTAATACAGGATGGGGGATGAAAGTTTAACATACATTAGAGAAGTGTATATAAAGAATTAGAAGAAAATTATGGAGAGGATAAAGGGGCTAATGCACGGATGGCTAGAGATGGTAGATTTCTTATCAGGGAGGATGGGGGGGGGGTATAGATGATGATGATGATGGCCCCACTTTATGGGTGAATAAGATGATAAGAAAAATTCAAGAAATCCATGACAACTTTGTGTGATGAGGAAAGGGAAGCTGAACTGTGACACATAAGAAGAGAATCAGTAGGACGGTATGGGTGGAGTATGTGCAGGTAATTAATTGGGCAGAGCAGGTTATCATGGGGCAGATACACTGCCTAGGCTGGCAGTATTGAAAATGAAGGGAGAAGCAAAGGGTCTATATTATTTGAACGAAAGTTCAAAATGTCGAACGCTATAAACAGAGAAAATGCTGATAATCTAATCCTGTATTGGGGGGGGGGCTGTGCCCAACCACACACCCCCACTAATTATATATACCAACTCCGAGATCACAATGGCTCGCAAGGGCAGTTAGCCTAGTACTAACCTATGACCCTATGAACACTACAGTGAGGAAAGGGCAAATTTCCCGATCTTCACTGTACCGCAATCTCACAAAACAGACATCGATTATCGGCATTTACGCTGTTTCTAGCGATCGACATTTTGAGCTTTCGTTCAAATAATATAGACCCGAAGCAAAGGAGGGAGAGGGAGCACAATACTCTGGGCATCATGGAAGGAATCTTGCAAAGTAATGGTGGTGCCTGTTAGATTTCAGGGAGGGATTTAACTTTGAGAGAGCACTAAGAGGTAAGGGCTGGTTCTAGATGGCATGTGGTGGAAATGAAGGGAGGCGAGAAGAGTCAATCAAGTAAATACTGCATTTGCATATGGAGAAGGAAAGGGATTTAAGAGTTCTGAGGGGGGCACAGAGGAGACTTCAATGCTAAAGAAAACTTGGTTGTGATATGAAAAGTTGAAATCTTATATACATGTGTAAGAAAAGGGATGTTTTTATGGGAAGGGAGGCAAAGTGGTAGTCAGGTTTAACATAGGTTGGGATATAGAATGGCTTGGTAGGGACAGTACATAGGAAAATGAATTCTACATTTGAATGCTAGGTGGAACAAAAAATAAAGTGTGGGTAAACAATTCTTTTTGGATGAAGGTAGCATGAGCTGTGAATGCAGGGGAGAATGATTCAGGGAACATACATATATGGCAGTGGTGCTAGGATGTTTTGAGAAACTGGGAAAAGCTTTGACAGGATCTGTATGGGAAACTGGTGCCAGATGGATAAGTCCATGCTTCTGGAGTGGAAAATGGAAATGAGTGCTGCAAGAAGAGTGAGAGGAATGAGTCAGCAACAACGACAGAGTGGCTGAAGAAGACAAGTGCAGAATACTGAACGGTACCAATCAAAATAATTGGTCTTGTAGGACAAATATAAGTAGTAGAAGGAGAAAATCAGAAGTTGACTGATGAGTGATGGATGGTAGGATGGAAAAATTGGGAAGGATAGAGTGACAAGCTGTTAGGGGACATTACTGCTGTAGAGATATGAAAGACAGTAATGCTGTTTTTTTAGGTGAGATGTTTCCCATATTCACCTTCCCTTTGCACAATGCCAGTTGAGGTGAGGGTGGAGGATTTTTCTCAGTCTGAGAGTTAACATAAATAGTAAATTAATAGGTATGGGAAGAATCCTACACAGCTGAGTTGTCTTGGGTTATGGTAAGGAAAGATTCCATTGTTATGATGGCTAGCAAGGTGCGGACAGTGGGTGGTTTTGGGGTAGTGGAGGCTAGATACTGATATGTCATACACTCCCTCTATAAAGTGTATTAAAGAATAGGATGTTTTTTCTCTGTAAAGTTATTTATACACACACACACACACACACACACACACACACACACAGATGCACACATATAAATACAAAAAGAGAGGGGAAGGAAAATGAGGTGGGGCAGATTGTGTGCTATTATGCATGAGGGAAATGTTATGATAGTTGTCAACATTTTTATGGGGAAGTTGAACAGATTTTGGGATTTGGGTACATTGAGAAAGGTTAATGACATATAAGAACTAAAGATAATGACATCCTCATTATTTTATTTTTTTATTACTGTTTTTAGCATGGCAAACGTATGCTTTCATTTCAGCATTTATAAATATTGATGCACACAACATCAGAAAATGAATGATGAAAGTAATGAATATTGAAAACAAAAAAAAATGCATACCTGCAATAATCAAAAAGTAAAGCAAGCACTTTTGCTTTACAGTAATTAAAAAAGTCACAGTACCTTCAAGTACTTTGTCTGAATAGTCGTTCTGTTACAGAAATGGTTAAGGTTAGGTGCTATATAGGGCTGAGGCTAGGACAGAGGCAGAGTTAGAATTAGGGTTGACACACAAGCCCCTTGTCCACCTTACTCCTGTGATAATCCTAACCCTGCTGCCTCTAACCCCAATCCTACAAACCACCTTACAACAAACCTTTTCCCTAACAGAATCACTAGATAACACATATGGAAAGATGGTGTTCCCAGTATCAACATTTTTGGCATTAGATAACATACAGTTTCATGAAAAAACGCACTCCAGTTAATTTATTCTATATTACCAGATTTGATAATGTGAACTGTATGTTTGTGTGTGTATGTATATGTATATATATATATATATATATATATATATATATATATATATATATATATATATATATAGGTCTACTTCAGTAGACCGAAGTTATATTTACCCAGCACTGAAATTTCCCAGACGAAAGGACCAACAACTTCACAAGACCGACATCCAAAACACTGAGTTTTCATGCAAGATAAGTAACCGCTTGGCCATCCTGTTGAACTTCTCCCCTTACCTCACGGTAGTGAGATCTTGGAATTGGTATATTTAGTTAGGGGGGTGTAGGGAGGCAAAATGGTGAGTGTAGTTTTGTATCATTTTGTTGTTTTATTTGGGATGGCCAAGCGGTTACTTACCTCACGTAAAATGTCGGTGTTTCGGATGTCGGTGTTGTGCAGTTGTCTGTCCTTTCATCTCAGGAAAGTGGGAGTCAGGTAAGTGAAACATTGGTGTTCTGAAGTAGATCCATATATATTTAATTTCTATCCACAAACCCAAACAACCTGCTGGCCAGCTTTTCCTCTCTTTCTCACTAGGCAAGAAATGGAATTCTCTCCCTCCTTCACTTAGGACTATACCAAGCTCAGAAACCTTCAAAACCCAGCTTTCCTCATACCTGTCATCCAAATGGGAATGTTCCTGCTTACACCCTACCTAAATTCAAGGAAATTCCCCAAGGAGTTCTTCATACTCCTTGCTCCTAACCTCCCTCTAACTCATACTTCTATTCTCCTACAACAGACTCAAGCTCTCAGTAACTGATTAAGAAATCTCTCACTTGATTCCAAGTATGTTGTTTTTCTTTCGGCTTTTCCTGGTTAGGGGCCACCACAGTGGAACTCCGGTCCGCTAATGATTGGCAGTAGATTTTTTATGGGTGCCAGCTCGACGCCCAACCTTCAACAAAGGCACGCCTATTCTACGCATGTCTTTCTATGTATATAATGTAAATAGCAAATTACTTCTATTGACTGCACATCAAGTATATACCTTACTTAATTTGAATAACTGCATGTAAACTGTCTTCCCTCTACTAGTATAATAATGCAAGACCCTTAGATATTTTATTATAAAGACAGCTGATCATGCTTGCTCTAAATGCAAACACCTGTAAACTGTGTTCTCTATCTGTTAACTGTGTTGTATGCTGTACTTTTCATGCCTTTGCATTTCCTTACTGTATGGATATTGTATATGTATTATACCTTTTTAATTATGTAACCCTTACTGTATTGCTTATGGAGCTTTTCTCCCTGGGCCTCCACTGAAAACGGGCACTTTCAGGCCCAGTGGACTTCCATGGTAATCAAACTGAAAATAAATAAGTGTGTGTGTGTGTGTGTGTGTGTGTGTGTGTGTGTGTGTGTGTGTGTGTATATACCGTATTTCCCCGAAAATTACACTGGGTCTTATACTCTTTCCCCGCCGAAATACGCATTAGGGCTTATTATCAGGGGATGCCTTATAACAATCTACAGTTATTCATGTACAAAAATTGACATTTATTCATATACAAAAATCGACATTTATTCATGTACACAAATTGACATTTATTTGGCACTTTTCTGTTACTCGACAACAGTTCTAAGTAACGCATTAACATTGTGTGAGAATTCTACATAAACAGTGCAACAAACATTTCAACTTCAGAATATCTACACCTTGGTTTTCACAGTGCAATATTTCATGCTTAACAGAAAGTGCAGAAAAATCTCAGTACGTGTATTGGAGGAGGAGAATAAAACTGAAAGCAGAAGCAATCCATTCTGTTTCTCCAATAATGGAAAAGTTATTCAAATACAGTCATGTCATCTTCTGGAACATTGTCATAAGTCTCCAATCCCTGAATTCCAGCCAGAATTTCTTGCAAATCCATTTCCTGTAGAACCATTGGCCCCAATCTGTCATGCCTAGCAACAGAGCTCTCCTTAAATGAGCATTGCTTGTCCAAGTAGCCTGCTCATAGTGCATTGGCAACACAGCTGTCAGTGATTTTATCCCATTAATTTTTCATCCAAGTCACAACCTCTTGCAGACTAGGCTTCACAAAGTTTCCATGCTGATTTTTCTCCATTCTCTTTTCAGTGTAGTCATTGAGTTTCATGCACAAATGGTCCCTGAATGGCTTGTTTATTGCAATATCAAGAGTCTGGAGATAGGCAGTCATTCCTGAGAGAGAAATTATTTGATCTATTCTTCCGTGCAAGGAACTTCTTCATGTCTTTAGCACAGTGAGTGCTGACTGAATCCCAGACTAGCAGACCTCTTTCGCCACCTCGCAAAACAAGTGGCAGCATTACATCGACCCACTTCCTTATAACTGCTTGTGTGCACCAGGCTTTTTCGGATTCAA